>NW_028261259.1:517039-733269 GCF_057802395.1 Ceratotherium simum simum
TCCCCTCCTTCTCCCACAGGTGAAGGACTCAAGACTCAATGGGGAACCAACCCTCTATCCTGGCCAGGTCACACCCGGGTCATCTCCTAACAAAATAGAATTGTCTCCCCATGGACAGCCTTAAGAAAAAAAGTGCATTTTCTTCTGTAACACGGCTTGGCCGCAGTACTCACTGGAAGATGGGGAATTCTGGCCCCTCAATAGCCACCTAAACTACAACACCCTCCTCCAGCTAGACTTGTCCTGTAGACACAAGGGTAAATGGTCTGAAATCCCTTATGTACAGGCCTTTATGGCTTTGAGGGAGGACCCCACCTCAACCATCCTGGCTCACACCACTAGGACACCACCCCGGCCACCAATGGGCCCCCCGGAGTACAAACCACCCCAGGCTGCCCTTGCCACTCCTACAGCCCCTGATGGCTCAAATGTCATATGCCCCCTACGGGACGTCCTCAATGTTCAGGGGGGCATTACATGGGTATATTCGCTCTCTCCCTGTCTGAGCTGAGTACGTGGGGAGAAAGTTGGGCAAATACTCGGAGGACCCCGAACGGTTTAGGGAAGGGTTCCAGGACCTAGCCCTCTCAGTGGATTTGACTTGGAGGGACGTCAAAATTCTTTTTGCCCAGCTCAACACCCCGGAGGAGAAAAACATCATTTCAGGGCAGCCCAGACCTACGGGGACCAACAAAATGCCCTAAATCCAGTTCTCCCACTTGGAGCAGCCACATGCTCCCTAACCGACCCCAGCTGGACCTACCAAACAGGCCAGCCAGGGCCAAACCACATAAGACTCATGATAGCCTACTTCCTAGAGGGCATGGCCCACACCATCCAATGGCCAGCCAATTTCAATAAGCTGTGGACCTCAGGCCACGGAGCAAGACCCAGCCTTATACCTGGAGCAGCTCTCCGAAACGCTCTGCAAATACACCAACTTAGACTCAGCCCCCAGGCAGGCACCGTTGTCCCGGCCACTCATTTTCTCAACCAGGCCACCCCAGACACACAGAGAAACTCCTAAAGCTGGGGTTGGGGCCTCAGACTCCCGTTAACCAGTTATTGGATGCAGCATTCCAGGTTTTCAACTCAAGGGACCTGATGGAAGAGGCAAAAACCCAACAGCAGGCCAAACTTTTAGCCGTGGCAATACAGACTCCAGGCTCCATGGTCACAACCCCTAGTGGGCCGCCCAACCCGGAGAGAGGCCCCTGCTTTCAGTGCGGTAAGCATGGCCATTGGACATGCGGGTGCCTGGAGTGACAGAGCCACCAAGATGATCAACCCCCACAGAACCCATGCCCCAACTGTGGAGAAATGGGCCACTGGAGGAGGGACTGTCCGCATTCTCGGAGGGGGAGGGGAGACGGACCCTCCATGGTGGCGCCACTCCAATGAGGGTGCCCAGGGCTCCTTCAGGCTCCTGCGGCCACATTTCCTATCACCACAGCGGAGCCACGGGTCAAAATGAGAGCGGCCAACAGGGTCATTGACTTTCTGTTAGACACAGGAGACTCATACTCGGTGTTGCAACATACGCCAGGCCCCCTGACCAAAAAAAACCTGTGCCATCGTCAGGATCGATGGTGTCCCAACGTCTTGGTTCTTTACCGAGCCCCTACTTTGTGCCTGGGGTGACCAACTTCTTAGCCACAGCTTCCTAGTTATCCCTGAGTCACCAAGCCCCTTATTGGGCCGGGACTTCCTGAGTAGCTTCGGAGCAACTGTGCACCTGTCAGGGACCCAAGAAAACTTTTTGGCCAGTTTATGCCTAAAAGGGAAATCTCCTCTAGGTAACGTGCCCTCTCCCATCTACCAAAGGGTACATTCAGACATTTGGCAGACTAGAACCCCAGGGTTGGCCATCAACGCCACCCTGGTCAAAATCTCCCTCAAAGACTCTACTAGTTTTCCTCATAGGTGGCTTTATCCTTTAGTGGCCAGAGCCCGGGAAGGACGCCAACATATCATAGACCAATTCCTAAAAACAAAAATTCTAATCCCATGCCACTCCCCCTGTAACACCCTGATCATGGGAGTTCCCAAACCTGATAAAATGTGGCAAATGGTACAAGATCTTAGAGTGGTAAATAAGACAGTGGTCCCGCTCCAGCCAACTGTCCCAAGACCGTACACTTTGTTGGGTCAAATCCCCAGACAGCTCCACCCCTGCTAGAGGTACAGTTCAAAAAAACATCCCAAAACTTCCCATGCACTGACCTCACCCCCTGATACAATTACTCATCCAAAAGCGCAGCCCTTCAGCTTGTCTGCCAAAACACTTCATCTCCTCATTGTACCTGCCAGGGGTCGAGCCATTGCTACAATCTCACCTTCAATCTCTATGGTTTCCTGGCCCTGCGCACTATCTTTCTGCTAACCTTCGACACCTCTAAGCCCTGCCAACCAAATACCACTCATTGGTGTCCTGCCTCCCATCTATATAATGATGGAAACCAACATAAGCAACCCCAGAACAGATGTACCACCTGGCAGAGAAGCTTCCCAGATCGGTGGCAAGTCTACTATGTAACAGGAAAGGCCACGCAGGCGGCTTCACCTTCACTGCTCCTAAACCCAGGTTACATAGGAAGACTTCTCTCACCCTGATGTCAGGGCACCCCTCCTTGGGCATCCTCCATGAGTACTTGGTTTGATTCCTCGACTCCATGCCAGGCTTGTGCCCCTCCCAGGTGTCTGTTCCTCTGTGGCCCCCGTCAAAGCATGTTGCCCCATGCCGACAGCCCCACTCCTACTTTCCAGCTCCCAGGCCAAGCAGTGGCATATGCCTGCATAGATAACCCCCAATTCAGGGGACAGTGCACCTTGGGCCGGCTGAGTCCTCAAGGACTGGGTGTGACAATCCACAACAATACTAAACCCAGACCCGGACAAGCAATTGGACTACTTCTGGCAGGAGCTAGAGCTGCCCTGAGTTTGGCAGCTCCCTGGGGCTGATTTATATACCATGAGTCAACTATAAGAAACCTCACACAGGCCTTTGAAAAACTGGTTATAAAAACAGGACAAACCCTGCAAAACATCGAGGCTTCCCTAAACTCCTTAACAAATGTCGTGGATAATAGACGGGCATGAGATTACCTCCTTGCTGAGCAGGGAGGTGTCTGCACACTGATTAACAAAAGCTGCTGCACCTATATCAATAACTCAAGACAGGTTGAAACCAACATCCAAGCAATCTATAAAGAGGCATCCTGGCTTCATCGTTATAACCAGGGACCAGACCCCTGACCCCCGATCAGATATGGTCAGCAATCAAGGGTGCCCTTCCATCCCTCACCTGGTTTCTCCCTCTCATAGGACCATTAGTTTGCATTCTACTGCTGCTTATCTTTGGAGCTTGTCTTTTCAATGTCCTAAGGTTTATTTCTTCCTACATAGACACCATCAAGTTCCAAATGCTTGTCCAGCCAGCTGCTCTCCCTACGGTAAAATACACCTCTCTCCAATAACATGCCTCTCTGTGAGACCTCTATTCACCATTGGATGCAGCTGCTTGAAGATTTCGCCAGGATACTCAGAACAGAGCCCTGTCTATGGCGGAGACCCAATTCTAGGTCCACTCTGCTCCCAGACAGAGAGCCAGAGGATACTTGAGACCCTGACACATCGCCCCCTTTCAGCAGGAAGTAGCTAAAGAAGAGGCTCCATGTACCGTTCCCCTGAAGGATTTCAGCGTCTCAAGACCTTTTGAGGGGGGAATGAGATAGGCAGGAAGCTAGATATGAGCTGGAAGCAAGGACACTCCATCAGGTGCAGCATCCTAATTGCTGGGCAGCAACTCTTCTGACGTGCAGGACTTCCCCCAGCCCAGACCGAGAGTAGCCCCAAGCCTCACTATACTCTCATTTACATTGTGGTTTTGACGCCTCCTGCGGAGATCACTGCCATGACAGTTCCAGAGATGATGTAAGGAAAAAATCTCCCCCTCCCAACGTGAAGGTGGAGACACTGCCCCGATTGGCACACGTTCTGAGACCCTAACTCACCCCCAGACCCAACATTCCAAAACCACTGACCACCACAACTTTGGTGCAGATGCTCCCTCGAGCCTGCCCGCCCCTCCCCTTGGGGGTATGCTTTCACTTTGCTAATAAATCTTTCTCTGTTAAAACTTGTGCTGTGTGTCCACTCTCAAATTCTTTTGTGTCTGTGGACCAAGAACCTGGGACCCCACTGCACTGAGTTGACCGGTGCCGGTAACATCATGGCTTGGTGTTCTTCTCTCCGGGAAGGTAGTAATCACAACACAGCCTCCAAAGCGTTTTGATATGACTTCATAAGAAAGCATACATAAGTTATAGTGCACTGCATGATATAGGGTCTTGTTCATATCCATCCCTCAAAATCTCTTCCCCTCCTGCCCGCACTCAGTGGAAAACCAGTAATCACGGGATGTGGGAAGACCCAGGGGGCAGCAGACACCTCTTCCCAATCACTTCATCCAGATGAATGTGCAACTGGCAGCATATAATGGGGGGAAATTATCAATTAGCTTCGGGAACAAGGATGGGCCCACACAACGAGACAGGGAGATCAGAAGATGGAAATGTATGTGGAACACTGGATTTTGGCATCCATATCCACCCTTCCTACCCAGATCAGCAGAAGAACATTTTTGGGTTCTGGGAACATCTAATCTGTCCCTCCCCATCCTTTAGGGACCTGAGTTTGAGTATTAGTCAGCCTTTGCTGAGATAACACTGCAAAACAATCAGAAGTCTCATCTGCCAGTTGCTGATTCTCCTGGGGCTCCTTCAGCTCACTTCACTTTGCTCCTAAAGCCTCCACTGTCACCTCCACCCCATCACATTGACCTAAGCAAGTCCACGGCCAAGGCCAAGGCCAGCAGTGGGGAAGTAGCCCTCTCAGGGCAGGTGGGACAGGGGAGTGAGCATATCCGCTCAGAAATAGTACAATCCCTGTGGCCACCAGCTGCTCCCCAACCTCCTATGTGTTCGCCTTCACCCCTCAGCCCCGCATCCACTCCACATGGCCAGGTCTAAGGCACAGATGCTGATACTGCACAGGAAATCTCACTCCCTTAGCCTCTCCTCCCACGCCTGGGTGTGCTGCTTCTGTGTCAGGCCCCCACCAGCCACAGCTTCAGCAGGCTGAGATCTCCACCAGCCTGCACCAACAGTCCCCAAGAATCTCCATCAGTGCATTTGCCCTCCCTAGGATGTACAACTCAGCACAGCCTCCTTTGCCAAAAGCCCATCCTCTGAAGGGCTGTGCTGCCTTCACCGGTGCTGCTGTGCTCAGAGGCTCCATCTTCCCACCTTCACAAAGTGTGTGATGAAAGTCCCTGCTTTGCCATCAGTGGGGTCAGTTACATTCCTAGGACCTGTAAAACACACACTTCACAAGGGACAAACTTGAATACCTGCCTATTTCTCCTTTATTTTTTTCTTTTCCTGATAGAGTATTTGCCATCCTCAGACATTTGGACACCAGTTCAGACCTTGGACACTTATGTAGCCAATTTCCCATCCAAATTTAATTCCACTTTCTTCTGCAGCTATAGGCAGTGTGTCACTCTACACTACTCCAGAGGGCATCATTGCTTTGCATTCTGGGTTTATGGCACTTCCTGGAGGACCATGTGGAATTCAGTGTGCATAGTGCTCTTGCATCTGCCCAACTGGCCCCACGGGCTGCTCTGTGCCAACAGCCTCACAGGTGTATGACGGAGTCCTCCTTCACTCCCTCCCAAAGAGCCCCGGGAGAGTCTGACCCCAGCCAAGTGTCTGCTGCCTCCTGTCCTGGCAGCTATGCCAATGCAGAGAGCCCCTGGGGACCAGTGTGGCCTCCTGCCCAGACTAAGATCGTAGCCAGTGAGAGCCACACCCACTAACAGTGACATCTGTCGGATTGGCTAATTCCAAAAAATTTCCCCTGCAGGCAGGTGTTCTCCACATATTGTGGCAGATCATCAGAGATCCCCAATGTAACATTCTGTAACTCTAGGACATCAGCTGCGGTGCTTGTCAAAACCTGGATTCTTGACTCCATTTATTCTGATTCTGTTCTTCCCAGCCAAGGGGTCCACACTTTTCACAAGCACACAGCTGGATACAGGTGCAAATGGTCCAGATTCAATCCTGGAGAAACAGTGACCCTTAGAGTTACACCAGGAGAAAACAGAGCTTTCCCTGGCTTCAGTTTTCTTCCTTAGCCAGGAAAATTTTATGTCGTTGGGTTCTCTCCATTACAAAGGGGATGCGTATGGGGGAGGTAGTTGCAGAATGAATCTCCATTCCCTGTGATTGGCTCGTATAGGTAATGGAAAGATGCTCTCCGTTTCTTGTTTGGTCAGATTTACCCTCTGTGAGATAATAAGCAATATATATACCAGTCTGCCCCTGGTTCTTGACACAGCGCTCCCAAAACCTTTGTAAATTCCTAAGTGATAAGAACACTTTTGTTCTAATAAGGTTACTCCTGGATGGCTTCTGAGTGGGGGCTCGTCACCAGAAAGACCAAGCCATGATTAGAAGCTTGGAATTTTCAGACCCACCCCCCATCCTCCAGAGAGAGGAGAAGGGCTGGAAATGGAATTAATTATAGATCATGCCTAGGTGAGGAAGCTTCCATAAAATCCCAAAAGTATGTGTTCGGAGAGCTTCCAAGTAAGTGAACACATCCACACCAGGAGGGTGACACACCCCAACTCCAAGGGGAAGGAAGCTCCTGCACTCAGGACCCTCCCAGACCTGGCCTTGCGTATCTCTTCATCTGGCTGTTCATCTGGATTCTTTATCATATCCTTTAATAAACTGGTAAATGTAAGTAAGTGTCGCCCTGAGTTCTGTGAGCTGCTCTAGTACATTAAGCAAATCCAAGGGAGGAGGAGGTTGTAGGAACCTCAGATTTATAGCCAATCAGTCTGAAGCACAGGTGATAATTCAAGTTTAGGACTGGCATCTGAAGTGAGGGAAGCAGTCTTGTGGGACCGAGCCCTTAACCTGTGCGCTCTGATACTATCTACCCATAGATAGTGTCAGAATTGAGTTAAATTGTTGGACACCAGCTGGTGTCACAGAATTGTTTGAGTGGGGAACCCCTACACATCTGGTATCAGAATTATTAGAAATGAAGTGTTCTGTGTGACAAGTAAAGGAGATGTGTAGGAGGGGAAAGACTGGGTTTCTCTACTACACCCTCCTTTCTCTATTAGACTGCACGGGGCCACTGTCTGAGTGGAAGTAGAAGATGAGCCCTTCCAAGGTGGCGGTCAGAGAATGAGATGCTCAAGGTGGAGGCCGTGGGGGGTGGCAGTTGTTGTAAATGATGAAGTTGGAGCTGCACCATCTGGTATGGCAGCAACTATTCGCATACGGCTTTTGAGCACTTGAAATATTTAAAGATACCAAATTTTAAAGACTTCATATGAAAAATGAGAATGAAAATATCTCCATAAATTTTATCTTGGTCACATGTTGAAATGATAACGTTTTGGACATATTGAATTAAATATATTATTTTAATTTTACCTGTTTCTGTTTAGTTTTTAATGTGGTTACTAGAAAATTTTAAATTGCATAAATGGCTCATGTAATATCCCTATTGGACGGCACTGGACTGTGTAAGACCATGAGATGGAATGCACGAAGTAAGAAAGAGAATGATCCTAGCTAGGCAGAGGACAGGTCAAGGAGCTCAGAGGCCAGGGTGTTGGACAGCTTCTCAGGTGAACAGTAAAATTAGCACACAATGTAGTGGATGAAGTGTTGGAGAAAGAGACTGTGAACCAGTGGATAAAAATCTTTGAGGAATGAAGTGCTGTGACCAGTGGTGGGTAGAAGGTAAGAGGGAGTAGATTGCTGGCTCAAGATTCCAGGTGGGAGGTATTAGGGCAGAGGTAAAGAGTATGGTCTGGAAGCACCCATGGGAAGCAAGAAAGGTGATACCTACCCCTTCCAGGCCCAGTGGGGAGGGGACCGTGAAGAGAAACCAGCCACCACATGGTAGGCAGCATGGAAAGCAGCATCCCCAGGGAGAGACAAATTTCAGTTAGAGCAAGAAGGCGAAGAGAATGTTCCAAGAAGAGACTGAGGGTAAAGACGACCCTTCAGAGAGCCTTAGGAATGGGGAGAGGTGGAAGATGGGGTCAGAACAGGGCTTTCCTGAACTGACAGCAAGTAGAGATCAGGAGAGGATTGTTGTCTGTGTCTACATGGAGAAAAATAAAACTGGATCTCGAACTTATACCATAACAATGATGTGTTACATATGGAATAAAGACATAATGTGAAAGGTAAATGATATGGCTGCAAGAATACAATATGGGAGAATATCTTTGTGACTGGATCTCATTAAAAGATCCCTAAACTCAACAACAAAAAAACAAACAACCCAATTCAAAAATGGGCAAAGAACTTGAATAGACATTTCTCTGAAGAAGATATAGAAATGGCCAAAAAAGCACATGAAAAGATGCTCAACACCACTAATCACTAGGGAAATGCAAATCAAACCACGACATATCACCTCACGCCCATCAGGACAGCTACTAACAAAAAAAAATAGAAAATAACAAGTGTTGGAGAGGACATGGAGAATTGGAACCCTGTGCACTGCTGGTGAGAACGTAAAATGGTGCAGCTGCTGTGAAAAACAGTATGGAGGTTCCTCAAAAAAGTAAAAGTAGAAATACTGTATGATGCAGTAATTCTACATCTGAGTATATACCCTAAAGAATTGAAAACAGAGTCTTGAAGAGATATTTGTGCAACCATGTTCGCAGCAGCATTATTCACAATAGCTAAAACGTGGAAGCAACCCAAGTGTCCGTGGATGCATGAATAGATAAACAAAATTTGGTATACACATACAGTGGAATATTATTCCGCCTTAAAAAGGAAAGAAATTCTACAATATGCTACAACACGGATGAACCTTGAGGACATTATGCTAAGTGAAGTAAGCCAGTCACAAAAAGACAAATACTGTATGATTCCGTTTATATGAGGTACTTAGAGTAAAAACAGAAAGTAGAATGGTGGTTGCCAGGGGTTGGGGGCAGGGAAGAATGACAAATTGTTCAGAGTTTCAGTTTTACAAGATGAAAAGAATTCTGGAGATGGATGGTGGTGATCGTTGCACAACAGTGTGAATGTATTTAATACCACTGAACTGTACAGTTAAAAACGGTTAGGATAGTAAATTATATGTGTATTTCACCACAATAAAAAAAAAAGTATGTGGATCTACAGTTATCTCAAAATAAAAAATTTTGTAAAAATAAAAGAATAAGTGATATATTTTTTTTAAATCCCTAAAGCAAAAACCTGAGAAGAAAATTTGGTTTTAATGACATCAAAACTGAATGTTTCTGGGGCCGTCCCTGTGGCGCAGTGGTTAAGTGCACATGCTCTGCTGAAGCGGCCTGGGGTTCTCGGGTTCGGATCCCAGGTGTGCACCTATGCACCGCTTGTCAGGCCATGCTGTGGCGGCGTCCCACATAAAGTGGAGGAAGCACAAATTTAGCTCAGGGCCAGTCTTCCTCAGCAAAAAGAGGAGGATTGGCATGGATGTTAGCTCAGGGCTGATCTTCCACACACACACACACACACAAAAAAACTGAATGTTTCTCTTCAGTGATGGTCACCACAAACAAAACAGAAGACAACAGGTGGGAGAAAGATATTTACAACAACTGCCAATGGCCAGAATATACCAGGAGCTTCTATGACCTGAGAAGAAATGGACAGGAAGTGTTACCAAAAAATAGTCAAAGACTATGAAGAGGCAATTCACAGAAGGAGAAACCTGAAAGGCCAACAGGTATGTGAAACGTTGCTCAAAATCAAGTGTCATGAGGAAAAATGAAAATTAAAACAAAACAGGCCACCCCTCCATGCCTATCAAAGATGAAGAAGCTGAGGAGGGCATAGTGTGAGGGGAGATGGAGGAAAGCAAGAGCTCTCCTTCTGCTGGCCCAGGGTAGGTGGCACAGCCTCTCTGGAGAGCAACCAGGCAAAGTCGTCAGCATCAGAAATCCTCACACAGGCACAGGTGTGATGGCCCGAGACATGCATCCCAGCCTACGAGTGGTGTTGTGTGAGCAGGACGCCGTGAGAACCCACAGTGGAATATCATATCGTTGTCTGTCCTCAGGGCAAGTAGACCTAGACAGATTATAATGCTGCAAGGAAAAAGTAAGAAAGAACCTGTTCTAAAGAATAGTACTAGTTGTGTAAACAAACACACAAGCTACAGCACAGACTTCTCAAAGATACAAATGAATTTAATGGTATGTATCAAAGAGACAAATGCCATTGTGTGGGAGAGGAGTGGAATGAGGGGACAGGACAGGAGTGGGACTCAATTCACTAACGAGCTAATATGTATTAAAATCAACAAGCGTGCTGTGCCAAAAATGAAGACAATGCTGTGCCATGATCTGGACAGCAGGGCCAATTCAGACCTCTGCACTGGAGGGCCCAAAAAAGGAAATCATTTTTATTTTTTTATTTTATTTATTCATTTATTTTCAGCATTGGCTTCTCTTGTTTTTCTTTACTGTGAAATTTTTGTTATACATTATTGTTTGTCAGTCACCACATAAATTCATCCCTTCACCCCTTGTGCCCACCCCCGACCCCCCTTGCCCCTGGTAACCACCAAACAGTTCTCTGTCCATGTGTTGGTTTATCTTCCACTTATGAGTGAACTCACATGTTACTTGTCTTTTTCTTTCTGGCTTATTTTGCTTAACATAACACCCTCCAGGTCAATCCATGTTATTGCAAATGGGACGATTTTGTCTTTTTTTATGGCTGAGTAGTATTCCATTGTGTATATATACCACATCTTCTTGATCCAATCATCAATGAGGGACACTTGGGTTGCTTCCATGTCTTGACTATAGTGAATAATGCTGCAATGAACATAGGGGTGCGTCAGCCTCTTTGGATTGTTGACTTCAGGTTCGTAGGGTAGATGCCCAGTAGTGGGATAGCTGGATCATAAGGTATTTCTATTTTTAATTTTTTGAGGAATCTCCATACTGTTTTCCATAGAGGCTGCACCAGTTTGCATTCCCACCAGCAGTGAATTAGAGTTGCTGTTTCTCCACAACCTCTCCAGCATTTGTTGTTTTTTGTCTTGGTGATTATAGACATTCTAACGGGTATAAGATGATATCTTAGTGTGGTTTTGATTTGCATTTCCCTGATGATTAGTGAGGTTGAACATCTTTTCATGTGCCTATTGGCCATCTGTATATCTTCTTTGGAGAAGTGTCTGTTCATTTCCTCGGCCCATTTTTTGATCGGGTTGTTTTTGTTGTTGTTGTTCAGTTGTGTGAGTTCTTTATATATTATGGAGATTAATCCCTTGTTGGATATATGGTTTGCAAATATTTTTCCCAATGGTGGGTTGCCTATTCATTTTTATCTTGGCTTTGTTTGCCTTGTAGAAGCTCTTTAGTCTGATGAAGTCTCACTTGTTCGTTCTTTCTTTTGTTTCCCTTGTCCAAATAGACATGGAATTCGAGATGATCCCTTTATCACCAATGATGAATAGTGTACTGCCTATATTTTCTTCCATGAGTTTTATAGTTTCAGGTCCCACCTTCAGGTCTTTGATCCATTTTGAGTTAATTTTTGTGTATGGCGAAAGAAGATGATCTACTTTCATTCTTTTGCAAGTGGCTCTCCAGTTTTCCCAACACCATTTATTGAAGAGACTTTCCTTTCTCTATTGAATGTTCTTTGCTCCTCTGTCAAAGATTAGCTGCCCGTAGATGTGAGGTTTTATTGCTGGGCTTTCAATTCTGTTCCATTGATCTGTGTGTCTGTTTTTGTACCAGGACCATGCTGTTTTGATTACTATCACTTTGCAGTATGTTTTGAAGTCAGGGATTGTGATGCCTCCTGCTTTGTTCTTTTTTCTCAGGATTGCATTAGCTATTCAGGGTCTTTTGTTGCCCCATATGAATTTTAGTATTCTTTGTTCTATTTCCACGAAGAATGTCCTTGGCATTCTGATTGGGATTGCATTGAATCTATAGATTGTTTTAGATAGTATGGACATTTTAACTATGTTTATTCTTCCAATCCATGTGCATGGAATATTTTTCCATTTCTTGATGTCATCATTGATTTCACCCAATAATGTCTCATAGTTTTCATTGTATAGGTCTTTCATTTCCTTGGTTAAATTTATTTCTAGATGTTTTATTCTTTTTGTTGCATTGTGAATGGGATTGTCTTCTTGAGTTCTCTGTTAGTTCGTTGTTGGTATATAGAAATGCAACTGGTTTCTGTAAGTTGATTTTGTACCCTGCAACTTTGCTGTAGTTGTCGGTTATTTCTAAAAGTTTTCTGATGGATTCTTTAGGGTTTTCTATATATAAAATCATGTCATCTGCAAACAAGGAGAGTTTCACTTCTTCATTGCCTATTTGTATTCCTTTTATTCCTCTTTCTTTCCTAATTGATCTGGCCAAAACCTCCAGTACTATGCTGAATAAGAGCGGCGAGAGTGGGAATCCTTGTCTCATTCCTGTTTTCAGAGGGATGGCTTTCAGTTTTTCCCCATTGAGTATGGTGTTGGATGTGGGTTTGTCATATATGGCCTTTATTAGGTTGAGGTACTTTCCTTCTATACCCAGTTTGTTGAGAATTTTTATCATAAATGGATGTTGTATCTTGTCAAATACCTTCTCTGCATCTATTGAGATGATCATATGGTTTTTATGCCTCATTTTGTTGATGTAGTGTATCACATTGATTGATTTGCAGATGTTGAACTATCCCTGTTTCCCTGGTATAAATTCCACTTGATCATGGTGTACGATCTTTTTAATGTATTGCTGTATTTGGTTTGCCAATATTTTGTTGAGGATTTTTGTATCTATATTCACAGAGATATTGGTCTGCAGTTTTCCTTCCTAATATTGTCTTTGTCTGGCTTTGGTATCAGGGTGATGTTGGCCTTGTAGAATGTGTTGGGAAGCATTCTATCTTCCTCTATTTTTTGGAATAGTTTGAGAAGGATAGGTGTTAAATGTTCTTTGAATGTTTGGTAAGATTGTCCAGAGAAGCCGTCTGGTCCTGGACTTTTATTTTGGGGGAGGTTTTTATTTACTGTTAAAATCTCTTTGCTTGTGATTGGTCTATTCAGGTCCTCTATTTCTTCTTGATTCAGTTTTGGGAGGTTGTATGAGTCTAAGAACTTATCAATTTCTTCTAGATTGTCCAATTTGTTGGCATATAGTTTTTCATAGTATTCTCTTATTATCCTTTGCATTTCTGTGGTATTTGTTGTGATTTCTCCTTTTTCTTTTCTAATTTTATTTATTTGAGCCTTCTCTCTTTTTTTCTTGATCAGTTTGGCTAAGGGTTTGTCAATTTTGTTTACTGGATCCTTTCTACTCTCTTTGTTTTGATTTCATTTATTTCTGCTCTGATTTTTATTATTTCCCTCCTTTTGTTGACTTTGGGCTTTGTTTGTTCTTCTTTTCCTAATTCTGTTAGGCGTAGTTTGAGGTTGCTTATTTAGGATTTTTCTTGTTTGTTAAGGTGGGTCTGGATTGCTATGAGTTTCCCTCTCATGACTGCTTTTGCTGCATCCCATATGAGTTGGTATGGTGTGTTTTCATTTTCATTTGTCTTCAGATATTTTTTGGTTTCTCCTTTAGTTTTTTCAATGATCCGTTTGTTGTTCAGTAGCATGTTGTTTAGTCTCCAGATCTTTGTTACTTTCCTAGTTGTTTTCTTCTAGTTGATTTCCAGTTTCATAGCATTACGGTCAGACAAGATGCTTGTTATGATTTCAATCTTCTTAAATTTATGGAGGCTTGCCCTGTTTCCCAACATATGGTCTATCTTTGAGAATGTTCCATGCGTGCTTGAGATGAATGTGTAATCTGCTGTGTTTGGATGGAGTTACTTCCTTGTTGACTTTCTGTCTGAATGATCTATCCATTGATGTAAGTGGGGTGTTAAGGTCCCCTACTATTATTGTGTTGTTGTTATTATTTCCTTTTAGGTTTGTTGATAGATGCTTCATGTACTTTGGTGCTCCTGTGTTGGGTGCACATATATTTATGTCATATGTCTTCTTGGTGGAGTGTCCCTTTTATCATTATATATTGCCCCTCTCTGTCTCTCACCACCTGTTTTACCATGAAGTCTACTTTGTCTGCTATAAGTATGGCAACACCTGCTTTCTTTTGTTTGCCATTAGCTTGGAGTATCATCTTCCATCCCTTCACTCGGAGCCTGTGTTTGCCTTTAGAGCTGAGATGTGTTTCCTGGAGGCAGCATATTGTTGGGTCTTGTTTTTTAATCCATCCAGCCACTCTGTGTCTTTTGATTGGAGAATTCAATCCATTTGCATTTAGAGTTATTATTGATATAAGAGGGCTTAATGCTTCCATTTTATCACTCATTTTCTGGTTGTTCTGTATTTCCCTTTTTGTCATCCCATGTGTTTCGGACTACCAATTCAGTTTGGTAGTTCTCTGTGATGGTTTTCTTAGTTTTCTCTTTATTGATCATTTGTGTCTCTGTTCTGATTATATATGTTGCCTCTCTTTGTCTCTCATTACCTGTTTTATCTTGAAGTCTACTTTGTCTGATATGAGTATGGCAACATCTGCTTTCTTTTGTTTGCCCTTAGCTTGGAGTATTGTCTTCCATCCTTTCACTCTGAGCCTGTGTTTGTCTTTAAAGCTGAGATGTGTTTCCTGGAAGCAGCAAATTGTTTTTTAATCTATCCAGCCACTCTGTGTCTTTTGATTGGAGAGTTCGGTCCATTTACATTTAGGGTAACTATTGATATGTGAGGGCTTAATGTTGCTATTTTATTGCTCATTTTCCAGTTCTTTTGCATTTGTTTCTCGTCCCATGTGTTTCAGACTACCAATTCAGTTTGGTAGTTCAGTATGATGGTTCTCTTAGTTTTCTCTTTATTTGTCGTGTGTGACTCTGTTCTGGTTATTTGGTTAGTGGTTACTATGAGGTTTGTATGAAAAAATCTCATGGATGTAATAGTCCATTTTTTGATGGCCTCTTCTTCCCTTAGACTAAGTCAATTCGATCCCTTTCCTCTTCCCCTTCTAAGTCATTGTTGTCACAACTTATTCCATCTTGTCTTGTGAGTTTGTGTTTAAAGTGATGAGGTTATATTATTTTTGATGTTTTCCTTCCCTTGATCTTTGGTTTTATAATTATTTGCTAATCTATTCTCATAGAAAGCTGCAATTTTTCTGGTTTTGTCAACCTGTTTCCTTCCTTGTTCAAAACTTTGTATCCTCTTTCTCTTTTTTTTCCTCAAGCATGAGGGCCTTCTTGAGCACTTCTTGTAGAAGGGGTCTTGTAACAATGAACTGCCTTAGCTTTTGTTCATTAGGGATAGTTATTATTTCTCCATTATATCTGAAGGCTATTTTTGCTGGATAGAGTATTCTTCCTGAAAGTTTTTGTCTTTCAGAATTTTGAATATGTCATTCCACTCTCCCCTAGCCTGTAAAGTTTCTGTCAAGAAATTGGCTGAGAGCCTGATAGGAAGTCCTTTGTATGTTGTTGTTGTTGTTATTATTATTATTATTATTATTGTCTAGGTGCACTTAATATTGTTTCTTGGTCATTGACTATTGCCAGCTTTACTACTATATGCCTTGGAGTGGGTCTTTTCATGTTGATATATTTAGGAGATCTATTGATTTCATTCACTGGTATTTCCAGCTCCTTCTCCAGGTTTCAGAAGTTCTCAGCTATTATTTCTTTGAACAAGTTCTCTGTTCCTTTTTCCCTCTCTTATCCCTCTGGAATACCTATAATCCTTATGTTGGATTTCCTAATTGAGTCAGATATTTCTCGGAGAGTTTCTTCATTTCTTTTTAGTCTTAGTTCTCTTTCCTCCTCCATCTGGAGCATTTCTGCATTGTTGTCTTCAATATTGCTAATTCTTTCCTCCATTTTGTCAGCTCTGATGCTTAAGGCTTCCAGATTTTTCTTTATCTCCTCTATTGTGTTTTTCATCTCTAAGATTTCTAATTGGTTTTTCTGTATAGTTTCAATCTCTTTTGTGAAGAAATTCCTGATTTCATTGAGTTGTCTGTGTTTTCTTGTATTTCATTGAGCTTTTTTATGATAGCTATTTTGAATTCTCTGTCATTAAGGTTATACATTTCTGTGCTTTCAGGGTTGACTTCTGGGTGCTTGTCATTTTCCTCTTGGTCTGGAGATTTAATATTTATATTAAAATATATATAAATATAAAAATATTTTTGCATGGTGCCTGTTGGTGTTGGTTTATTTTTCCTCATAGTGAAAATATCTGTCCGAAGTTTCCTCTTGCTGCTGCTAGGTGGGGGTAAAGAGCTGTATTCTGTGCCCACCTCGATCCGTGGGCACTCTGGTTGGCCTGTGGTTGAGCTGAGGCACGGCTGAGTTTCAGCATGGCTGAGTGGAAGCAGCTGGATCTGGAGAGTGGGAAAAGCTGGGGCTGGAGTGTGGCTGGGTGGACACAGCTGGAGTTGGAGTGTGGTTGGGTTGAAGCAGCTGTAGTTGAAGCGTGGCTGGGCTGAAGAAGCTAGAACCTGAGCGCAACTAGGTCGAAGTAGCTAGAACTGGAGCGTGGCTGGGCCAAAGTAGCTAGTGCCAAGTCAGCTGGAGCCTGAGTGCAGCCAAGCCAGAGGAGCTGGGGGTGGGGTGCCATCAAACTGATACAGCTGTGGCCTGGGCATGGTCAAGCCGATGCAGCTGTGGCCAGCACACGGTCAAGCTGATGCAGCTAGGGCTTGGGCACTGTCAGGCCTGAGCCGCTAGTGCTGGAGCACGGGCTTGCCACTGCCACCGGTGCGGGGGCTCTGGGGGGGCCATCGCCTCTGGTGGGGCCGGGGTGCTGGATGTCACCACTGCTGGGGCCTGGGCAGGGGTGTACCACAGCTACTGTTGCCCAGGCACCATAGGGCTGCTGCCTCTGGGGCTGGAGCACTGGCGCGCCACCGCCACTGGTGCCAGGTTTCCAGGGAGCTGCCGTTGGGGCCTGGGCATGATGCGCCACTGCCACTGGTGCCAGGGCTCCAGGGAGCTGCTGCTGGGGGCACAGTGCAGGCACATTGCTGCTGCTGGTGCTGGTGCTGGGGCCAAGCTGCAGCGCCGCTAAGCTATTGCTGCAGGGCCGCTGTGCTGAAGTGCCAGGTGGGTGGGTGGGGGGGCACTTACTTTTGCCTCCTGGATCCCAGAGGTTTCTCACTTCCCTGCCACTCTCTGCTCTCCTGAGGGGCTAGTTTGTCAAAAGTACCCTTGCAACAGTTCCGCTCTCTCGGTAGGGGGGCTCCCCATGGACTGTGAGGGATCTTGGAGAGCGCTAGTTTTCCTGCAGAGGGCCGCCCCTCTCCCCACTCTCTGAGAGCCACGTGGTCTCAGTCTCACAGTCATAGTCCTTGGGGGAGGGAAGGGAGCTCCTCTTACCTCCTTCCACTTCCTCTGGGGATTCCAGCACCTCAGTCCTCGAGTGTATGGCTGCATGGGTGCCTCAGACGTCCCCTGTGTTGTGTGAATAGCTTCTGTTGGAATATGAATGTCCTTTGTGTTGTGTCTTGGAGGGGGAGAGTTCACTAGGGGAAGCTCACTCTGCCGTGATGCTGATGTCACTCCACAATAACTGAAATCATTTTTAAAAGGAAGAAAAAAATAAATTTAAAAGAAAAAGTGGGAGAGTGTTCTCAGGCACTGTGAAACTCAGTGGTGGCTGCATCTACACCCCCACTGTGATCTGGGAGGACTTCACTACAAGGTGGCCAGTGGGACTGTCAACAGCTCTGCCAGCCAGATGTGAAACCGGAAGCCTGAGTGTGTGGAGTTTCCTTGGGCATTCTCAGAAGGACATTCCCCCTTACCATCCCCTCAGTTACCCCAAGCCCCTTCCAAGGCAAGGCAGGTCTGAGCCATAAAAGTCTCCTGTGGTCTCACACCTGGTGCCCCTCATCCCCAGTTCCTCCTCTCCCTGATTCCTTCCTTATCTCTCACTCACAACTTCTCCCCTGGAAACTCCCCCAGGGGTTAACTTGTGATCATCTGGAATGTCAGCTCCACCCATATAGGGCTAGCAGTACTGGAGGCTGGTGGGCCTGTGGAGTGACACCGAGCACAAAGGGTCAGGAGTGTGATGAGGAGACAAGAGCCTGAGTCCTGCTCCTGCCCTGGCATTATGGATATGTCCTCTGCAACCTCTGCATCATCCTGGGAGTGTCTGGGTCCTCCTTGGAGCAACGGGAACCGCAGGCAAAAGTCTGCCTGTGATCTGGCTAACAGGGATGTCAGGGACATGGAGAGCATGGAGGCCATGGGGCAAAGGGGAAGAAGGAAAGAGATCACAGAGGAGACCAACAACAGCTGCCCTGGTGCCTGCAGACCAGGACCTAGAAGAAGGGGACTCAGCAGGGTCAGTTCTCCATCCCCCATAATCACCGACTCACCCCAGGGCTCCCAAGTGCTGGGAGTAAGCAGCACAGGAGGGGACAGGGGTCTGAATGGTTTGGATTATATTCAGCCCGACCACCAAACTCTCCCTTCACTCGGCCCTTCCCAGGAAGCAGGGATGAAAACAGAGGGCACTCCCTGTGCTCCAGGAGACAGAAACGACATCTACAAATCACTGTCGTCAGTGGTTGAAATCATATGCCTTCATCCTCCCTGAGCTGCCCTCATAGTTCACATATGTGATTAAAAGCACACGTGACTGTTTCTGGCCCCTCTATGCTGTTTAAACCCTGAATGGGACATTATGAATAAGAAAATTATTCATTATTGCAACACCTGGAGGCCAGGACATTCGACAGCCAAGAGCTACTCCCCACCCTCACCTGTGGGCTTCTGAAAGACACAAAAAGATGAACCTTTGAACTTCCTCATAATTAGTTCTGTGCTGAGATGGCCAGCTGTGCTCAGGCCCTATCAGTAGACAACATTTCGATTTGGGCTCTCCACACCTTAGTTTCTAAAGTAAAACTACCAATAAGAGAAAGGAAGCATTGCGTCTCTCCACATCACTGGAAGCAGGGAGCCACAGACAAGACTTTCTCAGAGTGCTGGGCCCTCAAAGCTGGTGGGGCCAGAGGCTTTGCAGAGAAGGTGACACTTGCTGGGGTGGGATTTAGGATTGACAGGAGGGTACTTTCAGTGGTTCTCAGAGCATAATCCTAAACCTGGACCCCACCACAGACCTCCCAAATCAGAGATGCAGGGGTGGGCCCAGCAATCTGTGTTTAGGAGCCCCATCCTCAGTGGGATTCCCATGCAAGCCCAAGCTTGAGACCCACCCTACAAAGTGGTGGTACTGTCAAGGGATGTATGGAGTTTTCTAATCATCTGTTGATAGAAGATAAAAAGATAGAAGCCCTCACTGAAGGGGTATGCTAAAGTGTCAGCACATAATGTTTGCCTCAGACTCTGTTTTCTCTGGAAACTGGACTAAGACACAACTCCAATATTAAGATGCCAGGGAAAAGTGAAGGAACCATCTGTTACAGGCATTTGCACATATCTACACTAGGGGGGGAAGTCCTTAAGCATAACTGAGTTTTTAAAAAGTGCTTACTGTTGTTTATCATATATTTCTGATTCTATCTTGCTTGAAAACTTATTTAATGCAAAACACAGAATAACATGAATTAGAAGTATGTGAACAATAAAAAGGAAACATTATTACTGCCGGCCTGTCCAGTGATCTGGGCCGATATGACATAGGTACCTGACTCACAGGACTTTAGGAATTCTCTCAGTTCTGCCAAAAACTGAGTAGCAAGGGTCAGTCCTGCGGAGTGGGGCCCTGGCACCCAACTGTGAACTCACTCAGTAAGGGAGTCAACAACTGGTTGCTGGAAATCCCTCTACACCTGCTTCCTGAGACACACGCCCAGCCCCCTGCAATCCCAGTGTCCACGGTGCAGAAGGGAGGAATGGTATGACGTAGAGAGACGAAGCAGACCTGGCAAAATCATTCTGCCAAACTGGAAGGGCCTCACCTGCCCTCACTGCTCTGGGAACAAGGACTCCAGAATGACAGACAGCACAGTGAATGACAGCAGATGGGCTATGCCTCCTCCCATTCCATGGCCCTGGAATCTGCTCCCAGCCACACCCCTGTGGCTCTTCCCATAATTTCAGTTCCCACCCTGTCCTCCAGTTCTGCAGCCTGCCTTCCCAGAAAACGAGGCAGTGTCACCCTCGCGGGCACTCAGAGAGGTTCCCTGGGCTCTGACTTCCTGGCACTTCTCTCCCAGGCCCTCTTCTTCATCCACATGGAGTTGGCAGAAAGGACTAAGTACTTGGCTCCTGGGAGGTGGACAAAGAGCCAAGGCTTGGAAACTCAGGAATTGTCCTGCCTATTCTGGGCCCTTCGCACATCCATGTGAATTTTAGAATCAGCATGGCAATCTGCACCAAAAAATCAAATCTCATATCCAGAACAAGTGAATCCACAGAGACAGGATGCAGACTGGTGGTGTTATGGGCTGAATTGTGTCCCTAAAAAGATATGCTGAAGTCCAAACACCCAGTGCGTAAAAAATGTGACCTTATTTGGAGATAGGGTCTTTGTAGATGTACTGAATTAGTGTAGCCCCTAATCCAATGACTGGTGCCTTATAAAAAGAGAAGAAGAGATGCAGAGGGAAGGCAGCCCCATGAAGATGGAGGTAGGCAGAGACTGGAGTGAGGCTGCCACAAACCAAGGAATGCCTGCAGCTACCAAAAGCTGGAAAAGGCAAGGAAGAATTCTCCCCTAGAACCTTTGAAGGGATCATGGCTCTGCTAACACTTTAATTTCAGACTCCTGGCCTTCAGAACTGTGAAAGGATAAATTTCTGCTGTTTTAAGCCACCTAGTTTATGGTACTCTGTTACAGCAGTCATAGGAAACTAATGCAGCTGGTTACCAGTGACAAGAGATTTTCACATATTGAGGTATACGGGGTAGCTATTCTGGTCCAAAACTCATTTGGCTTGAACTAAAGAAGCCTGACTTATGGCCTATCAAACATACATTGTACATCTGCTTTAACCATTAAAGTAAAGAATGCATTAAACATTATCTCAAAGTAAAAGAATGTACTTTTTGCTGATAAGGATGCATAGTTCCCCTCCTACGCCCACCAGTATTGGTGACACCCGTATCAGTGCTCCTGAAGACAAGTTCCCTTTCCTGGACATCAGGGTCATGTTGACCTGCTAATTTGCAACTGAATAGCTCTTTGAAACTTTGATGAATATGTAACTTGGATGTGTTTAATGTATGTTCTTTGTTCTAAAAAGTATAAAACTGTACTGAAAACCATGCTTCTCCAGAATGCTTTCGTCCTTTGTGGAAACTGCCTTTCTGGGTTATAATCCTCAACTTGGCTCAAGTAAAGGTCACCATATCTCTTTTATGTATAGAATGCTTTTTGGTTATTTTGTGTTGACATCAGGGTTGGGGGGCGGGGCGGAAAGCAGGAACAACTGCTTAAAAGGTACAGAGTTTCCTTTTCAGGTGATGAAAATGTTTTGGAACAGTTTTCAAATTTTCATTTCTAATGAAAATGTTTGGAACTAGACAGAGGTTGCACAACATTGTGAATATAAATGCCACTCAATTGGTCATTTTAAAACGGCAAATTTTATGCTATGTGAATTTCACCTCAATTTTTTAATTTTAAACTAATAAATAAATGCTGCTGGGGTTTTCATTGGGATTGAATTGAATCCATGGAATAATTGAGGAGAACTGACAGCTATAATAGTGAAGCTTCTGATCCATGAATATGGTATAAGTCTTCTGTACATGTCAGCTTTAATTTCTTGTAAAAATGTTTTCTATAGTTTCCTTATGCATATACAAGTAAATAAATATGGATTCTTATGTTCCCCTGGAAGAAGTAGCATAATAGACACCCATTTTCACTAACCAATCTATTGTGGAGATCTTTCCCTGTCAGTACACAGAGAGCATTCTTATTCCTTATGCTGCATAATATTCCACCTATATGGATATATGATCACATATGTAGCCAGTCCCCCACAGATGGACTTTGAGTTTGTTTCCGTCTATAGTGAAGCAGTAATGAACGATGGGGGACATACACCACCTTGCAAATGCACAAGTATATTTGAGCAGCTAGCTCTGACTCCCCACTCCTCCTTTAACCTGGAGTGTGGGCCACAGCCTTAACAGGGGCCAGGGACTCAGAAAACAGAGCTCTGTCTCTCCTAATCAAGCCCCCCATTTTCTAGCTCGTGGGAATGGGGGTAGGGCTTCAGAGCACAGTCTGCCTCATCCTCACCCCATTTCCACTGGTTCATTTCTAGTTCCCCTTCAGCACAGGGGACCACACACACACGCACACACTCACACTCACAAAGGTGCAGAAGAAACCATTTTCAAGTGCTCAGCTCTTGGCTCCTTCCCTCAAGACATCATACTTGGATGGCTACTAGACAGGGAGGAGCTGACCCAAGACACAGAGTAGATGGAGATGTGGTCTGGGAGGAGCCTCTAGACACCAGACTCACCTACCAGAAGTGACAGTGGAGGTCCTCCCTGCGGGGGAGCTGAGATACACCTCCCTTGTGACATACCAGGCCTGTGGGACCCTCAAGGTGGCCTGGGGTGGTGAATGAGACATAGGGGAAGAAAAGAAAGGAGAAGAGGGAGGGATCTGGGATTGCAGCAGGGGCTAGGAAAGTACCTGGGGGACCTGCCTCACTGTCTCCCCCCTCTCCAGAACCACCACAGCACCCTCACACCCAGGCTGCTCCTGGTGCTGCGCTGCTGTCCTTCTCAAGCTGGAAGTGATCAGAGCTGTGCAGTGGAGGAATAAACTACAGAAGGAGTGAAGAGGTGAGGGTGGTTTGAGAGGAAGTGCTTATGCTTCCCCATGCTTCCCTGCGTGTCTGGACACCTGTCCCCCCGAGGCTGGGGTGCTGCAAGTTCCACTTTCAGGTTAGCATGGGCACACGGAGTAGCAGGAGTGGCACAGGTTCCCTGGCCTTTAAACACTATCTAAACCAGAAGAACCTGATTTTCCCCATGCTGAGGTCAAAATACATTTGGCCCAGAGTGGGACTGCGCCTCCATCTGAAGGAAGCTGATCCATCTTCACATTTCCCACACGTGCATGCACACAGACTCACACACACCTGCCACTCTGAAAGCACCCCCACTTTGGACAATCTGGTCCTTTCCTGGCCTCCTCCCAGACAACAGGAGAGGTTCCAGCTATGGAGAGAAAGTATGAAGTCCCCGTTAACGCCTCAATGGAGCCCCTAAAACCCGCACTTCTTCATTCCCATTTCCTTTCCAGTATCTATAGACATTTTTTCTCACAGAAAGGATAAAAACAAATACTCCAGACCCACGTGGATGTTGGGGAGGAGAAGTTGAGTTCTCTGAGAGTTGAGGTGCAGACTGCAGTATCACAGCCAAAATGTAAAATGCCTCAAAGAAAGCAAAAGTTCATTTCTTGCTCACTTACATGGCAGACTAATTGGTCTGCTGACCAAACAAGTATGCACATAAATGACTAACTTAACAACTTGAATCACATTCTCTTTTTTCTAAACCGTTAGGACCTACTCAACCTGAAAATTGGTGATGTGTTTACACGTCGCTAACGCGAAGGTGTCAGGACTAATCTGCCTGGTGACTGATGACACATGATCAGTTTGACTTTGGTTTTCATTGGACAATGTGGTTCCAACTGGGCCAATCCTGCAGGATCCCGCCCAGACCTTGGCCCTGGGACTGGTTTTTACCCACTGCTGTCTCTAGATGGGCACGGACCTAAAACATAGGCAGGGTCCAAGGAGCCGAGATTTGCGATGGGTTTTTACCTCTGCCTGTCCTGAGGGGCACTCAGTCACAGGGCCTGTCTTTCCCCTAACTCTCTCTGTCCTCTCAATCTTTGACCCTCTGTACCTACTCGCCTCCTTCTCCCACTTCTGTCCTCTCTTTTCTCTTCTTTCCTTTATCACTGGGATCCCAGAATTGTTTCACTTGAAAGGATTTGGGGCAGCACCTTTCTAAGCCAGTTGTCACTTACATTTCCTTGGTCAAAGGCACTTTGGGAATTTTATTAAGTCTTTAAGCAGCATCTGATCCCCCCCCCCACCACCACCAAAAAAAAGCACACTCTCAACATGTGACACATGATTTCAGACCATTTCTAAATCCCCCGGAGCCACAGAACCCAGGAGACCTGGTCTGAATCAGTTTGCTCTCTTTCTCACACAAGGAAACATCCCAAGTTCTATCCTCAGCTGTCCCAAGGACAAGAATGCGGCCTCAGGTAAGCTATAAACAGCATCTGAGTAAATAAGAAGCAAATGCGGTTTCCTTCAATTGTAACAGTTATTAGAAAGCAGAAAGCAAGAGTGGACTCTAGAGTAATTTCCAAGTGTGGGAAATACCAGAGATGGAGAAGCAAGTTCAGTGATTCCTCAGAAAAGCAAATAGCCACATCTTGAGAGGGGCATGTCCCCAGGGCCACTGAGCCATGTCTGAAAGGAACCTCTGCCTTGGGGATATGGACAGAATGGGACTGAGTGGGCCTTATGTGGATCTTGATTCCAAAAACTAGCTCTGAAAGGACATACTGAGTCCATGATGGAATAGTCCATGATGCATAGTCCGTCTAGTCACTATGCACTAGGCATTCCACAATACCAAGGATCACTGTGAATGTTGTTGGATGTGACAAGGTCCTGAAGTTCTGTAAGAAAATGCCCATATCTTTTAGAAACTGCTTCTTGGGTATGTAAGGGTGGAATGACATGTTGTCTGGGATTTGCTTTGGGACTGAATGCAGCAAAAAGATGGACAGAGATGAAGCAAATGTGGTAGCTATGCAATCCAGTGATGAGTGTAAGGAGGGGTCATTATATTATTTTTTCTACTTCAATGTGTGTTTGAAATGTTTCTAAATACAAATGCTTTTAGCAAGAAAATTTAGTTTTTAGGAAGGCAAGTCTAGGGCAAATGCACAAGTGACTTCTATTTCAAGTTGTAAAAAGTTGTAATAAGTTGCTATCCTTTTGCCTCCAGCAGCTTCCAGCTGCTCTAAGGATTCAGTTAACCCTCCTCAGGAGGTATGGTATGCACACACACACACCCCAGCCTTGTATTTGCCCTGCAGCCCCCGGGGCCCTGAAGCTAGTAGGGCAGGCTCCAGGCCTGGCCTCAGCACAGGGCTGAGGAGTGAGGGTGGCCTGCTGTCCTTGCAGATGACCCAGCGTCTTGTCCATTAACACCACAGCAGGACCTGTGGGTCAGTGACCTGCTGGTCAGAGCAGGATAGGGTCTGCACAGGGTCTGCCCAGCTCTCTGGGAAGGAGCTCGTCTTAGTCCTTTTCCTCATTAGCCAAAGTGATTTCCACACAGTGTATTAAAGTAGTAAAATAGTCTTTGCAGTTACTATTGTCATCTCACGCCATCACTCTTACAACTATTACCAGTCACCCTACCATTTCACAGTGTCCCCTCCATCAGTAAAGAAGGGCTTCTGAGCTAGACAATGGCCAATCCAGCCATATGTCTGTGTCTGCAGCACCGTCCATTTAGCAAGCACTTGCTTACGCATTTGCCATATCCCCTGCACCGGTGTGTACAGGGCACGTGGTGGGCCTGGCTGCTGCCCCTGTGGCACCTACAGTCCAGAGGGGAGCCCAGTTGGCCCAGACTCTCACCACGCGAGCAAGCAGGTGCTGCTCTTCCTGCTGCTGCCTCATTTATGCCGTCACCTTGCAGCATGATGGGAGCTGTTAGTCCAGTAGAGATCTTTCCGGAGGGTCCAGGAAGGCCCAGTAGAGGAAGAGGTCTTGTGTGAAGCACAGCAGCACTTTCCCCACTCCATTCTGGGCTCTGGGCTCCTCTGGCCAGCAGTTAGTCTCCGGGGCTCCCTCCAAAAGGCCACCACTCTGTTGATGCCTGTCCTAGGTCCCCAGGACACCTGTCTGGAAAAGGTTCTTTCCCGGTGATGATGGATCTGTCCCTAAAATGCCATTCCCAGAGGAGCCTGGCTGTTCTTTGAGGTTCCCTGACCCTCCTCTTGCTCTCAGGTGTAACTAACCTGAGGTAGGTTCCCGAGCTGCCTCTATTACATCATCTCCTGAGGGTCTACGGTACTGCCCACAATAGGGGGGTGGGGGAGTATGCAGACTGAAATCAGGACAAGACCAGACAGTGGCCATCTCTAGGGGAAGGAACCTGGACAAGCCCCCAAACCCTTCTGTGCAGCTTCTGTTCCCCTCCTGCCTCCTTTCCTTTTGACCTCATTTCAGATGCAGCAAGATGGAAGGATGCAGAGCCCTGTGATTGTCCCAGGACCGCCAGTTCCTGGGGAAGCTCCGGAGCCCAGCTATGTTGCTAGTGACATGTCTCTCCTTGTGCATACCAACCCTCCCAGCCCCCACCCACCTGCCCTGCAGAGCGAAGAGCTGTCGTAGCCCCACTGCAGAGATAATTGTCCAAGTCACAGAGTGAGCCAGGCAGCCCCAGGCCGGAAACCAGGGTGGCAAGACCACTATGGTTTCCCTTCAGACTCACAGGGACCCTATGTGTGCTCTGAAGCCTCATGGCCTGGCTTCCAACCCAGCTCCACTGCTTCCCAGCTCTGTGACCATGGGCAGCGACCTAACCTCTCTGTGCCTCTGTGTCCTCATCTCTAAAGTGGGGATCATGCAAAGGGCCTGAGACTGATGAGGTCAGGACAACTCAGGTCACTCATGACCTAGAGACGCAACTCTCTGCGCTTCCCAGGGTCCCAAGTTCTGCTCTGCTTGCACACGTGGATGTCAGAGGCTCAGCCCACCATCTCTGGAAACATTGCTTTCATGTACTCGGAGGACCAGATGATCACCTGGTCTGAGCAGCAGAAAGTGGAGTCCCTGATGCAGTGGATCCAAGAGAGAAGGGAGCCTTCTTGGGGAAGAAGTAGACCCAGGTGCTAGGCTGGAGCGCCAGTCCCAAGGCTACCTGCACACCACGACAGGCTACTTCAATGATAGCCAGGGTGAGTCCAAGGAGGTGGCACAGCGTCCCCCGCAGGGGCCCAAGTCCTGAGGTCCAGGGCCTCCCACCTCGCCCAGCAGGTCAGGGGGCAGCAAGGCAGCCTCTGCTTGGTCGGCCAGTGCCATTGGCCTGGGAAGGGATGGGCTGTCAAGGTTGGAGTGGAGGAATCAGCCCTGAAAAGGGCAGTTCTCACAAAAGTCCTATGGAGGGGAGACTCGTGAGACAAACTCAAGGCTCTCCCAAGGAGCCATGTTCAATGTCACTGAAAAGCCCAGATACAAACTGCATGTTTCAAAAAGATACTCAGACTTGGAACAGAAAACCATTTGTGCAAGGCAGCCTGTGCAGCCCTGGGTCCTCCCCACCTCCCCAGAGCACCCCTGATGAGGCTGGGGTCTTGCAGGGGTCCCCGTTCTCCAGTTTACAGCCAGATTCGCTGTAGCGAATAGCTACAGCTGATAGCAATGCCTGAGGGTTTCCCCAGTTTGCTATACCACTTAAAGACTGAAAACTGGACGGCTGCCCATCATGTCGCCTTCATCACCAAGTGCAAATGGGAGGGACGTGGCCACTGACAAGCGAAGGAAGTTTGGGCTGGAGCATGAGTGTGTCTACCTCCTGAAGATGTTCCCAGAGTCCTGGAGCAAGCCCGTGAGTCAGGCAGGTACCCAGCCCTCCACTCCTCGTCCCAGCAGCTCACCGTGCCCACAGTCCCACCAGGCAGCACAGTGGGGTTTGGGGCTGTCACTGGTTAAGCAGTGCCCTGTAGAGCTGATGGCTAAGCTGTGCTGCCTCACCACCTCTCCAATGATTAGAGACCGTGCGCCCATGATATCAACACGTCATTCAGCAAACATGGGAGCACCTCCCTGCGCCTGGCTTCTGGGGACACAAGGCTGAGGACGTCCCAGTGCCCACCCAGGGGCCTTACCATCTCCTGGGAAGATGCTGTCCTCCTACAGGAAAGGCTGAAAATTAATTTGTGGTGCTTGTTGGTATGCAAGAGAACTGCACTAATTAGGCAGGAAATGCAAGGGTGTGTGAAGAGACGGCTGTGCAAAGGAGGAAAGTGGACTTTGAGCAAGAGCACGTGGCACTTGAGCCTTGATTCCACGTCTAGCAACACCTGTCTGTGCCTCTATCTGTTCATCTGGAAAACAGGGACAAACTGCATTCACCTCCATGCTGTTACAAGGACTACATAAAATTTTGAAATTGTTCAATAAGGTGTGAAACACTGCTCACAGGTAAAGGGACGTCGTTATTGTCAATGGATGTAGTGGGACACAGGCGCTCTCTCCGGCATCTCCCTTCCTCCTGCGTGTGCGTGCATGCATGTGAGTGTACATGTGTGCCAGTGTCAGCGTGCAGGGCAGCTGAGACGAACTGTCTTGTGTCTCCTTTCAGATTGAGGCTGTGGCTCTGGGTGGCCATAATGTGGTGGGTTGGAGAGCAAGCTGCCAGGTGCTGTCAGGACCTGCCCTGGAGGTGCCAATGCACCCCCTTCTCCTCACTTGTAGACTAGATATTTCTGTTTGCAAAAGGCCTCCTTGACTAGACAGACAGAAACATGGGGCGTTTTGCCAACCCTGCCGGGCTCCGTGCTGCCTCTCTCAAGCTGCCTCCTTGGCATGAGTCCCGGGTCTCTCCATTTCCATCCTGTTGTTGGAGGCAGGTGGCAGAGAGCAGTCTTAACACGGGTCTTGTCCTGGGACACGGGAATAAAAGCCCCAATCATTTATGAAGCACCTGCTGTGCACTGTGCTAGACTCTTACAAGGGTGTCATCTCAGCTAATCAGCACTCCTTCCTTTCCTGTCCTTTTCAAACATTTTCTAAGCAAAATTCTTTGCTAAACTCAGTACATGACAGTTTACCACTGTGGTTAGTGAGTTTCCACAAATCCAAGGGTCAGATGTATAGAAGAGCTGCTTTGTCAGCAGTAGAAGCCGCCCAGGCGAGGAGGCCCAAGCAGTTGGAAAGGAGTCCCCACCTCGCAGAGAGAAGACTGGGGCTCCAAGCGGGGGGTGCTGGTGCAGGCGAGAACCCAGGGTTCTCACAGCAGAACCCCTGGGCTGTAAGTAATCCCTGCTCGGGGTTTGCACCCAGAACCCAAGGGGAGGACAGGGGCAGAGAAGGCACTCTCTCATCCTGGAAGCAGTTAGAGGCCTGGTCCAAGCTGGGTACCCTGTGCTGCTCCCCTGGTCCAGGGTGTGGGTGGAAAGACCCTCTGGTGGAAAGCTCCAGCAGCCCTCATCCCACCTGTAAGCTCCTTTTCGTCTCCCCCAGCCCTCCCTCCATGTGGGTGACCTGCTGCCATGAGCATCCCACAGAGAAACCACCCTTCCACCCCAGGACATCTCAATGACCTGGCTCTACAACGTGGAGTGTATGGAAGCTCCACATGGGTGGGCATCTCCTATGGGAACCAGCACATTCCAGCAGGGGGTGGCTGGGAATGTGCCCCTAGAGAGGAGCCAAGATACACCTGCCGGGTGGAACACCAGGGGCTGAACCGGACTCTCTCTTGGGCTTGGGGTGAGAAGCCAATAGGGGAGGACTCTCAGCTTTGTCACATTCAGGGGCTCCTTTGGGGGGCCCAGGTGTGGTCAGAGGGAATCTCTTCCTGGACTGGTTGGACGAGTCTCCATGAGGCTGGGTCTCCCTCCCACCAGAAGGACTCTGGATTGTGCCAGTGCCTGGCCACAGTCCCCAGCAGTCTGCCTAATTCTACCCTCTCTGGTCAGGACTTGGTTCTGGGGTGGGATCGCTGGCCTCTTACTCCTGCCCTTGGAGGAGTCTCCATGGGACAAATTCCTTGTTCAGCCGCTGGTCAGCGTAGGGGCACTCATCCTCCTGTCCTCCTGTCCTCCTTGTCCACCTGTACTCCTTGTCTTCCTCATCCTCCTCGTTGACCTGTCCTCGTCGTCCTCCTCATCCACCTGTCCTCGTCGTCCTGTCCTCCTCATCCACCTGTCCTCGTCGTCCTGTCCTCCTCATCCTCCTCGTCCACCTGTCCTACTCGTCCTCCTCATCCTCCTGTCTTCCTCCTGTCCTCCTCGTCCGTCCTCCTTGAAGGCTGTGTGTCCCACCAGAGTGCCGGGTCTCAGCCATGCCCCTTGCTATCCGGGATGGTTTGCTGCCATAAAGAAGGTTTCTCAGCGTGAGGTTGCCAAGAAAATGGTCACTTGAGCTTCACATCCTCATCAGCCAGGAGCCCTCGTCCACTTCCACTCTTCTCTCTCCTTCCACCCCACCCATCCCCCAGCATCCCTCCTGTCTGTGGACCTGGACAACCATTAGTATTTCTTCTCTCATCTCATCCTTCTCTAAAGGTGAGCTAAGCAGACCCTGGGAGGCAAGGTAGGCATGAGAGAAGTTAAGTGCTCCAGCCCAGAGCACTTTCTGGTTCCTCCCCGCTCTTAGGCGATGACAGCCAGAACTCCCCGACAGGAGGACACTACACACCCTGCAGCCAGCTGACACAACTTAGGAGAAACACGTCCTGTTTGCCATCTTCCTTCCTTCCTCCTCCTCTCGAAGATCTCAGGCCAGAGCAGTGAAGACTTTGGCCAGGGAGCCTATTATTGGTTAGACGACACCTTAACCAAAGGTTGTGAAGGGTGAGAATCTAGAAGCTCATGCACAGCCTGTTACCATGTAGGCACGGGAACAAGGAACCACCAGAACATGTTTTCAAACCTGCGTGCTCATCAGCCAGTGACCATTTACTGCAGTGATCACATCTCTGAGAGTCGGGGCATCAGCACCACGCCCACGCTGAACCCAACACTCAGCCCTGAAGATGCCCAGTCCCTGAGCACTGTGCCGCCCAGTCCCACATCAGCTCACTGCAGCTTTGCCCAAAGAGACTGGCTCTGACAAGCTCTCCGGTGCATAAGCACATGATAATACAGCTTTCCATCTCAGCTTTTGAGTGGTCCTTTCTTCCTTCAACAAGGGGTTTTGAAAATCAAATGTGGTCCCTGCGAGTCTGGGTTTCCTGAGTTCTCTCTGCAGAGGCCAGCCTACGCTGCAGAAGCCTGTGGAAGTCCCAGCCAGCAGAAATCCTGGCCCACTGCTCTCTGTGGAAGGAATTAACGTTGTCCATGCTAATATAGCTAATTTCAGAATTGTTGATTATCTTGCTAACTGACTTATCTTTAGCTTACTGCTTTAGCTATCAGGTAATTCATTTTAATGACTTGACTTTGATGGTGAGCCCCCCACCCTGCTAGGAGCAGGCCTAGAATTCTGCTCCAAGGCCTGGGTCCTCAACCCTGAAAGGTAAGCTGTTCCACTAGGTGGGATCTGGGGATCTGAGTGCCTCATGCACCTACAGGAGGATTCAGCCTTCAGCTCCCCATGGGAAACACTTTAGGAGAATTGCTCTGGACGTCTGGGCAGGAAATCAGTGGAGAGAGTGCAGCCAGGAATGGGAGAGAGTTTGGCCAATGTCCCTAGAACAGGGACCCCAGGGGAGTGGGCCACTGTGTCTCTGGGCCAAGACTGTGTAACCAGGCAAGCAGGAGGGGCCCAGGGCCAGCTCCAGAGACACTGCTTATCCCAGAGGAAGCAGCGAATGCACAGCAGGATGCTTGGGTGGGTCCCCAGACCTCTCAAAAAGCCCTTCCCATGGAGGTGCTGGATGAGGCTGGCCTCATGGGGTCTTTCTCTTCCTCTCTCACAAAGCCGGTCTCACGTCCTCCACTCTGACCTGAAGGCAGCAGCCAGTATGCCCTTTGTAAACCCCCATTAGACACTGGCCACTCCCTCCCAGTGGCCCCTCTGAACCTCTGTCATAGCACTCCATGTGCTGTGTATCCCTTACCAGTTCACAACTGGAATGGCGAAGAGCATGGTGTCTGGAGCCAGACTGCCTGGGTTCAAATCCCAGCCCAGCCTCTTACCAGCTGCCTGACTTTGGGCAGATTACTTAATCTCAATCTGCCTCACTTTCCTCATCTGTAAAATGGGAGTAATGAGGTCCTGTCTCAGGGGGTTATTGAGCGGACTGGATGACAGCTGTAAGTAAGCTTTTTAGACAAGAGCCTCTCTGACCCATCCTCAGTTATCTAAGTGTTGGTGTTGGTTGTTGGTGTTAGGGTAATTAATGTAAATCCACCTCCTTCCAGACTGTGGACTTTCTACTGGCAAGGACCTCACCTGGTCTCTGCCTGTCCCAAGGGCCTGATGGGTTGCCTAGTGCAGAGCAGAAAACCCCCGCCGGCTGAATGAGTGGATGGGTGGATCTGACTGCTTACACCTTTCAGTGACCTACGGAGTCTTGAGGCTGGCATCTAGATTGCTCAGCTCAGCACTCCAGGCCCTCTGTGGTTAGACGCCGACAACCTGCCTAGCTGTGCGGCCTTCCCTTCCCCCAGCAGCTCCTTCTACTCCCCACACACCTCTCTGCCTGCTGTGAGGTATACCTGCATTTACCTGCCCAGAACTGCTTTTCCTCCTACGCTTCATCTGCCTTACTCTCTGTCACCACCTTAGGAGGCTCTCCCCTGCCTGGCCCCTCTTCTTGCTCAGGGTCCGAGTGTCACCTGTGGTGGGTGTGGGTATGTGTCAGAGCCCCATCACAAAAGCTCTCCTTATTACAAACGTTTTGTAACATCCTTTCCTGTCCTGAAGGAAAAAAAAATCCAAAGATAATTTAATCTACATACCCAGAAAATTAAAAATTAAGATCAATATAATGCCTTAATTGTAAAAAAAAGTATTAAAAATTAAATTATAATAAAATAATATGTGTTCCAATATGTAAATGTTTACCTTCACTATAAAGAAAACATAATGATTAAATAGTCAGGCACTTGCACATATATGCAAAATGCCTCTAAATACAACAGCCACAAACGCAGGCTGACGGAATGTGCGGCGTGGGCAACACGGAGCTCAGCTGTCGCGGTGGCGTGGTGCTGTCGCAGTGGCGTGGTGCTGCAGAAGGCAAGCCACATCCGGTAAAGTACCCACCACACAAAGCACCACGTCCCTCCATCTGCAGTGCAGCTGTCTTCCCGGAAGATTCAGTGTATACGGTGGAAGCAAAAACGACATTTGCCTGCTTCGCAGTGACTAGGCACATTGCGTCCCATAGCTGAGTGTCTTGGTTTGCCCAGCGCCGGGGGCTCCAGGGATGCAGAACTTTCAGTGCTAAAACCAGGACCAGTTGGTCACCCTACTTTACACTTTGAAACAAACCAAAACTAACTGGGTTGTTCTATTTGGTTTAGCCCCCAAAATAAACCTGGATTGCCTAGAAAAATAACTTCCTCCTCGATTTTTGCAATGCTAATGTCTACAATATGTCACAACCTATGTGAATATAATAATCATATCACAATGCAAACTTACTAATTTTGCAGTTCTTTTAAATATTATTTTTATTTGACTAACCAGACTTTCTGATGCCCACTTTCCTTGCAACTCTATTCTTTCTTCTCCACGTGTTCCTTTGACAATATTAAAACTCAATAAATGTATTTGAGACTCGGATCATTACAATCAGTCTTCTTCCCCGTGAGGCCTGGCAGGACACCAGGCACTTGCTGGGCAAAAATAGCGCAGGGCTGCCCTTCTGGCACTCCTGGCCCCACCTCTGACCCACCCCAATCGGGACCACCAAAGCCCTCCCCATGAATTTTTAAATATCGGAAACTGCCCAGCTGAAAACTAATGTCCTGAACATGGGAGGCCCTGGTCATCATTCAGCAAGTCTGTGAAGCTGGATGGGAAAAATAACCTTTATTTTCACTAACCTCTAGCTGAAATTTAGCCATTCTTCCCATGATGAATGGAGGTAGCAAAGCGCTAGTAGCATTAGCAGGACCTGCGCCTCGGTCCCCACAGAAACCACAGGTGTTTTCGAACCACAGGACGGTTGTTGCAGACACCTGCCCGACTTTCCAAGTGACAGGGAGGTTAGCTCCACCGTCGGGTCTCGTTTCATGAGGTAGTGAAGACACATGTAAGCTAAAGTTCACAATTATCATCACGGTTGGTTTTCTGTCATATTTTTCTTAGTTTTCCCCTTCTGAGGAAGGCAGAGCGGGCCATCGAAGATCGGCGGGCCCCAGGGGCGCTGCGGAGCGGGGACGGAGCCTGGACCCGAGTTGGAGCCGAGCGGGGCGGAGCACGGCCGCAGCTGCACGGCCCTGGAGACGCTGAGCGCTCGCCTGCCGCGACCCGCGAAGGGCGCGCCAGCAGTCGGACAGCTGAAAGCGTTGGTGCCGGGCCCTGGACCCCATAGCTGAACGCCGGCTGCGCCGGACCAGCGCCCTGGGGCAGCGCGCGAGGCCGGGAGTGGGGCTAGGAGCCCCGGGAGCGCGCCGCCGCTGCTGCTCGAGCTGCTGTTGGGACTGGTGCCAGAGCGCGCGCAGCAGGTGACAGGGAGGCGGGGCAGAGTCGCAGGGCGGATCCCAATCGCCCCCACCTGAGTGCGGGTGCAGTGGGCGTGGGGGAGGGTGAGGAGAGATCAGCTGAGAGTGCGGAACCACCTCGGAATGAGGGGATGGTGAGTTGGAGAGCTGACCCAGAATCTGTGGGGGGCGCTGAGCCCGGACTGGATAGGGCCCTGTCTGCCGCCGCGGCTGGCCTCCCTGGCCCCTGGGCGTGGCTCTCGCAGGTTGCCCAGATGGCCACTGGAGGGGATGGAGGGTAATGAGGAGCAACGAGGATTTCTCTGACCTGTCCCGGAATATCCATTCTTTCCCAGTTTCAGTTCTGCGCGCAGAGCCGGCGGAGCCTGACCTCATCCTGGATTCCCCACTGCACCCGCAGGGCACCACCCACCCCGGCCACACAGATGCCCGAGAGTTTATTAGCTCAGGCGGGGAGGTGTCCACCATCATGACAGTAATAATGCTTGGTGTCCTTTATGCCAGCCTCTGTTTATATAAGTGCTTCACGTTCAAGAAGCCGTTTCGGCTTTCAGAACATCCTCAGGTTACAATTTACAGATTTAAAATAGGGCCCAGAAAGGATGCTAGGTGGCAGCACTAGGATCTAGAGTTGGCGTTCTTAACCTTTTTTGTGCCTTGGATGTTGTCTCAGAATGTTAATACATAAAAGTCATAGGATTACAAAAGAACCCACTTACATTTCCATAAAGCTATTAAAATTTTTAAAACTAGAAATAGAAGTTTGTCAGATGTAGTATATGTGCTTCTAGTTAACACATTCAATAATGCATTAAATGACAACAAGCCTCGCAGCTCCAGGAATTTGGAAGTAGTGAGGGTGAAGCATATTTCCAGGTGTCTGCAACAACTGTCATGAGATTCCAAAACACCTGTGGCTTCTACTGGGGCTTAAAGCACAGGTCCTGCTAACCTTGCCTAGCTTTGTTCCTCCATTCACTGTGAGAGAGGCTCAATTTCTGCTAGAGGTTAATGAAAATAAAGGTTATTTTTCCCCTCCAAGTTGAGGCTCCTAAACTCTGGTTTTCAGGTTCACACAGCCCCAGGGGATCCATGGACCCCAGAGTAAGAACCTCTTTCCCGTTATAGCCCCTCCCTGGTGTGATATGGGGGCACACAGGCAATTCCAGTTCTGCGTGGCAGCAATGGTCATGGGTGTGTGGGCACCGGCCCTGTAGCCTTGTGTGGGGAATGGGCAGGGCTGGCCCAAGGGGACCGGACCCCAAGCCAAGGAGGAGGGAAGGAGTGGAGGGATAACTCTGGGTGCGTGCCAAACAGTAGGAGGGAGATGGCCCTTGGAGAGGTGGTAGCCAGGGTTCCCAGCAGGCCCCCTCACAATGCTTCTGGATGCCAGGCTTTCCGTTAAGGAGGTGGGGCGTGAGGCAGTGGCTGTCAGGCGAGATACCATGAGTGCTGCAGCAGGGAGTTCTGACCTCAGAGCACTCTGTGACAAGGATTTTGTTATTATCCGCAAGATAGGGAAACTGAGGCTCAGAGAGGTTAACTGGCTACCCAAGGTCACACAAAGTCCCATGGCTGATTAGGATTTAGACTCAGCAGGCTGCCTCTGGAGCCCATGCTGCCTTGGGCAAGAGCCTAGGTACGGAGTCCTGACCAGGTGAGAGGGGAGAAGGCAGAACTAAACAGTGGTCTTTGGGACCAAGACCACTAGAGACGGACTAATTAGAGACAGATGGTTACAAAGCTAGTTACTACGGCAAATCTGGGATTAGGGGCTGGAGAGGGTGAGCAGCAGAGTTGGGGTGCCCTTGAGTGTCTGGCCTGGCACCTGGCTGGCTGTGCTGAGACAGAAGCAGTATCAAGGGCAGGCTAGAAGGGGGACTGCAGATCCCGGTGAGGTCACTGAGGCACAGTCAAGGGCCGTGCCCCCTGAGACTTCGGTCTCCATCTGCCTTTCCTCCCTCCTCCTCAGGTGCCTGGGCAGGCCCTCTCACTCTGCCACCCCTGTCCTGCCCCCATGGCAGACTCATCTAAGTCCGGGGATTCAGGGGCCCCTCCATGCTAACCACAGCCATGCCGTTCCTCTGGCCCAGACCTTGCCCTTAGGACCTGCACTAACCGGCCTCTCCCTTGGGTCAATCTGACAGTGCTTCGGACAGCACTCGCCTCACACCAGGCATTGTTCTAGGCACTGTGCAGTATCAACTTAGTGAACCCTCGCAACAGCCCTGTTATCCCCTACTTTCAGATGGAGAAACTGAGGCACAGGGGGACCATCTAGCCCTTTCTTTCCTCCCCAAACTCTCCTCTTGTATTTGCAGTCTGCCCTTGGCCTTGGTTTTCCTGAACACATCACACTCTTTCTCACTCCAGGTGTTCCCACTTTGCTAGTGCTTTTGCAAGAGCAGTTGTTCTCAAACCTTAGAATCACCCAGAGGGCTCGTTGAACTACAGAAAGGTGAGCCCCACCCCGGAGTCTCTGATTCAATAGGGCTGGGCCAAAGAATCTGCATTTCTAGCAAGTTCCCAGGAGATGCTGATGCAGCTGGTCCAGGAACTACACTTTAAGACTCACTAGCCTTGGGCCGGCCCCGTGGCTTGGTGGTTAAGTGCGCGCGCTGCGATGCTGGTGGCCCGAGTTCGGATCCCGGGTGCGCATCGAGGCACCGCTTCTCCGTTCATCCTGAGGCCGAGTCCCACATACAGCAACTAGAAGGATGTGCAGCTACGACATACAACTATCCACTGGGGCTTTGGGGGGAAAAATAAAATAAAATCTTTAAAAAAAAAAAAAAGACTCACTAGCCTAGAATATTCTTTCCCCCTCACCCAGCCCACTGCCTGGTAACTCAAAGGTGGTGAGGTTGCCTACAAGACCCCGACCCCTAGCATCCTCCTGCCCCTGGGAGCTCCTGGCACCTCCTGCACCCCACATTCATCAGCCCCACTCACCTTACTGGACCTGCTTGTTTAATTGTTCAGTTGTCCCCCCTTCCTGGAAGCCATGTCTGTCGTGGTTCATGTCTGTCCCCACACAGACCCCCCACCTGGCTCAGGGCCTGGCTTTTGCAGTAGGTGCTCAGAAGATGGTTGTCAAGTGAGTGATATTGCAAGCGGCAAGGTCAGGCCTGGCACAGCTGAGCAAGAGAGCATGCGGGCAGAGCGGGGCAGGGCCAGCAGGGTGTGGGCTTTCCACCTGGCAGCTCTCACCTGGGAAGCTTTCAACGCCTGCCAGTGTCCGGTGCCCGCCTGCCCCCAGGCCAACTAAATGCCTGGATTGTCAAGGCTGCTGGGCGGGCAGTGCTGGGGCAGCCTGGTGGAGAACCTGTGGCAAAGTAGGGGCTGCCCAGCCCTGGCTTCCCTCCTCTCTAAGTGGGAACAGTCAGGGCCTGCTTCACAGGAATGCAGTGAAAACACCATGGATCAATCCGTGTAAAGCTCGGGAACCGCGCCTGGCACAGAGCCCCAGAACTCACCCTATGGGCTTTGCACCTGTATGCCGGGGAAGTTTCCAGTCAATCCTGAGGCAAGGTCCCCGCGTCCCTCTTCTCTTTCAACATGCCTCTCATCATTCCATACCATCTCTTCTAGTGGTCAACAAGGATGTCTAGATATTTATGCCTTGAGATTCATACTACGCTTTCCATTTCCCCCTTGCAGAGAGTCCCTGGGGGCTGCCCGTGATGGCCGACGGCCCGGCCTCCTTAACAAAGGTGTAATGGCAGAATTGGTCAGTCTGAAGTTAGAAAACAAGCCATGGCCTGGAGGTAAGCCCCTGTCCGCCTGCTGAAGGGACAGGATGGCTGAGGCCAGGAGTCCCTAGCCAGCTGGAGGGTGTGTCCACAGTCTGGGAATCTGGGGGACTGTCTCAGGGTTGGGGGACTCTGACAGAGTAGGGGACAAAGGCAGAGCTTCTGAAGGGTACCTGGGCTAGGGTAGGGTCAGACCTGGTCTCCAGAGAGCTGACCCCTCTCTCAAGCATCTTCTCCCGCCCCCCGCACCCCCACTCCAGCTCTCTCCTTCCCAGGCCCACCTTTCCCCTCAGAGCAGAAAGGGGGACACTGAGAAGACGATGTCTGCGCAGCCCCTCCTCCGTGCCATACTGGTTCTTGTGTTCATTATCTCATTGAAGGCTCCTGCACTGCGGAGCGAGTCAGTTCATTGCCCCTACTTACAGATGAGGAGATCAAGGCCTGGAACTGTGAAATAGCTTCCTCAAGGCCACATAGCTAGAGTGGCAGTGCCACATGGATTGTGGGGATGCACAAAAGTCTTCTGGGGGCAGGGGTGAGAAAGGGGCTGGGCACTTCCCTCCCCTACCAGTCAGAGGAAGAGGGAGGCCGTGCTTAAGGGGAACAGGACTGCCCGTTAGGGGGCTGGCCATGTGGACCAGTGACCAGGAAGGGGCAGTGGGGGGCTGATGACACAGGCCCTGAGGCAGCAATGGACATGTGGCCATTTCCTTGGGCCATGTCACGGCAGGAGCAGACTCCTCTGGACTCTTGCCATGTGGCCCCCACTTCCTCCTGCCATGGTCCCACAGTGCCTGGCACTGACTCCAGCCTAGCAGCTGGCACCTCCAAAGCCAGAGAAGTGGCCTGATGTTTGCTCCCTTGGCTTTTTTGCCTCGCTCTGGGCTGGAGCCTGAGGCATGATGATCCCTCCTGGGTCCAGTGAGCAAATGGGAGTCTAGTCCCAGCTTAGACCATCCTGGGACAAAAGAGGGGTGTGGGCAGCATGTGAGCCGCCACAGAGAGCAGGCTGGGCTCCTAGGATCATCTGGTCCGTGGAGCAGACAGCAGTGGGATTTTCAGGGAAGGAGGGATGGCAGGCCCCTCACTGTGTATATGGGAGGCAGTACCTGGAAGTCGGCTGAGTGAGGGGGCCACAGTCGTGAGCTTGTCCTCAAAACAGGTCCCTGACTCCCAGGGTGGGTATCAGATGCCAGGGTGTAAGCCGTGGGGGAAGCAGTCCAGAGTAGAGCAGAAGCTAAGGCCAGGAACCAGAGCCCATGGCAGGGAGGGCCAGGCCGGAGGCTGTATGCCGGCTCTTCCAGACCCATCTGGACAAGCCTGGGAAGGAGTCGGGGTTCAGCCCTTCCTTTCACTCCTACTGCCACTACCCTGAGTCACACCAGTGCTTGATTTTCCCCTCTGTAATGCACACAGAACCTTTGCTCTGGTGTTCCTTTCTGCAGCCCTGGGCTGCTCTCTCCAGGTCTTTACGTGGCTAGCTCCTTCAGGTCTTACTCAGTTTCCTGTTTGGGGAGGCTTTCCCTGACATGGCATTTAGAGGACATCCTTCCTCCCAGACTGTGCATCCTCCTCTCTCTGTCTCAGGGCAACAGCCGTGACCTTCAGGGCTCATGGATTTGAACTGGCCATGAAAACTCACATGACACGATGGGCTTTAGTTTAATACTATGAGCGTCAGTTTCTTCTAGCTGCTATAACATGATCACAACTTGGTGGCTTAAGACAGCACACATTTATTCTCTTACAGTTCTGGAGGTCAGAAGTCCAAAATGGGTTGCACCAGGCGGAAACCAAGATGTCAGCAGAGCCAGCTCCCTACAGAGGCTCGAAGGGAGAATCTTTCTTTGCCTTTTCCAGCTTCTAGAGCTGCGTTCCTTGGCTCACGGCCCCTTCCTACGTCTTTCTCTGCTCCATCTTTATGTCACCTTCTCTTCTGACAGTCATGGAATCTCCCTCTGCCTCCCTTTTATAAAGACACATTTAGGCCCCCGTAGACAATCCAGGATAATCTCCCCATCTCAAGACCCTTCATTTAATCACATCTGCAAAATCTCTGTTACCATATAAGGTAACATTCACAGGTTCCAGGGATATCTTGAGGGGCCCTTATTCAGACTACCATGTTGTGCTTTCTGTGGAGTGGGAGATGGGAACCCAGTGTACATGGCTTCCCCACTGCACTAAGGACACAGGCTCTTTGCCCTCCCCCACACCCAGGGCAAGCAGAGCAGCTGCAGATCAGAGCCAAGGAGCGAGTGGGTCACTGTGACACAGAGAAACCCCAGCCTCTGTTCCCCACAAGTCCTGCATACCCATTCACAGCTCCCAGCCCAGGAGCGCCCCACTGCTCTTAACTTGGTGGTTTGCAAGGAAACAGCACCTTGAGAGAGATTCCAGTCCTTTCCCAGGAGGCTTGCAGAAGCCCAGGCCTGATGTCAACCCTTCATCAGCACTCAGAACACTGACGCCTCCGCCTCCCGTGAGGCGGTTTCTCCAGCTGTGAGAAGAGAGCTCCTCTTTCCTCAACTTGGAAGAAGGATGCAGGCTCTGGGGAGGGAATCCGGGCTGCCCTCTTTCTAGTACACGTCTTTGGGGCTATACTTGGCATCTCCTGGGCCTCGGTTCCCTCATCTGTAAAATGGGCCAATCTCACTGACTTCTTAAGTTTATCCTAAGGATCAACTGAGATGGCAAATGAAAAGCAGTTAGATCAGTGCAGGACACACAGCAGTCACTCCAAAAATGGCGGCTGTGATTACTGTCACTGCCATTCGTGCTCTTGTTTCTTGTCCAGTTCAACAAATGCAGGAAGTAAGTGCCCACTGTGTGCCAAGCGTGATGTTTCCCCCCAAGGCCTGTGGAAACAGCAGTGACACAACACAGTCAGATGTCTTGCTCACCCTCATGGAGCCCATGGTCTTCACAGGGAGCACAGGGACCCCTCTGAGGGATGTCAGGGTGGAATCAGGAGGGCTTCCTGGAGGGAGGGGCACCTGAGCTGCAACCTGAGGGAGGAGGAGACATTGGCAGAGAGAAGAGAGGGAGGGGAATGTGTGGGGCAGATGGAACCGCAGGTGCAGAGGGCCTGGGCAGAGTTGGTGTGGTGGCTACAAAGAGCTGTGGGTGTGGAAATGTGTTTGACTCCTCCTTTCACATTTGAATATTCAAACATTGAGCACCTCCTCTGTGCCAGAGCTGTTCTAGGCACTGGAGAAACAGAACAATCCATACTGGAGTCCCTGACCCTGGGGAGCTGACATTGCAGGGGAGAGACAGACCATTCACAAGACAAGGGCAGTGCAGAGTCTCTGGGAGGTGGTGGTGCTCTGGAAAAAAACAGCAGAGCTGGGAGCACTGAGTAAGCACTGGATAGGGTGGGCAAGGAAGCCTCACTGAGAAGGCGGCATTTGAGCAAAACCTTCTTGAAAAATTAGAGAGTGGGCCATGGATATCTCTGAGAAAGGTAGGCTGAGTTTTTAAAGATACAGCACTTGTTTTAACAGCTTGAGTCAGGACTGGCGGCTAGGTCAGTCGATGGAGACATGCTAGAGAAGAAGCTTGAGGCAGCACTTGGACTTAGAGAAGAGATTGACTAGCAGTGTCTGCTGTGGGAGCGGGAGGGAGTGGGGAACCAGCTTGGCAGTGATGATTCAAGCTAAGCATGATGGCTCACCTTTATCTGGCATCTCTGAGGAATGAATAATTCCACATCAATTAAGCTTCCAAACAACCAGCTTTTTAAAATCACTCTCTTTAATTGTGAGATGGGAAACCGGATCATCAGACTTTAATTAGAGATGAATGTAAAGTAGGAGTAAGTAGGCCCTGAGAGAGGAGTTGAGGAACGTTCTAGGAATAGAGTCCTTAGTGCATGAACTTTGACCTCAATGTTTGATTGATTGATTCTTTAAACTCTTTGGATGCAGTTATCTTTTTAACTGAAATTCCATTCTTGCTAAAGAATACTCTGGACAGGTTTCCACTGCCGACCCCCACAAGCATCTGGGAGGATCCCAGGGTGCACGAGCCTGAGGCTGTTGTGTGTTTCCGCGGGGATGCACTCCCTCCACCACCGCTGCCTGGCCTGTCAGCACCAGGGCCCGGCCTCCCCCAGTGTTTGGCTGTGGGTTACATGGACTACCAGCATTCATCCAGTACGACAGTCGTGTGGGCAGGGCCGAGCCCCAGGCCCCGTGGAGGACGCCTGCAGACGCCCAGTACTGGGCGATGGAGACCCAGAAGTAGAAGGCCTGGGCGGAGGTGCAGCAGGTGGGCTCCTGCTGCCCCCATCCTCCTTCCTTCACTCTCTGCACGCTGACCCTCCGGTCAGCCATGCCTGTCCGCTAGGGGACAGAAGCCACTCCCCTGAGCCTGTCAGAGGGGCGGGGCATGCTCCTGATGCCTGGCTCTTTCCCGTCTCCTTCCCCAAAGGCCAAGCAGGGGCTGCAGGCGCCTCCCCATCGGGCCAGCACAGCAAGCATTTGCAGGAGCTGGGCCACAGTGCCTTCTCCTTGGCTGTCCAGGCTTCCAGGCCGTGGTAGACCGGCAGGCGGCTCTCCCTGCCTCATCCCAGCCCTCCCCGAACATGCCCACCCCAGGCCCTCAGGAGAGGGAGGCTGGATGACCTTGAACTAGGCCAAGGCTGGGGGGCGGGAAGAGAACCTGAGTGAGGACCCCTGCTCTGCCCAGCCTCAGCGAGCGTCGAGGGACGGGAGACTTTCTCTTAGCCTCAGCCTCCTTGTCTTACAATGGCAAGCTCACGCCCACTGCGGGCTGCTGCTGATGCTGAGGGAAGCGCCTGTGGAGCACAGCACCCTCCTGCTCTGTGCTGCACAGCCAAGTGACTACAAGTCCCCAGAGCAGATGGAGGAGGAGACATAGAGGACGAAAGCTGGGAAGGACTGTGCCTGGGCCAGGCCCCAGTGGTCGTGGCAGCAGCCAGCCTCACCAGATTGCACATTTTAACATCTCTGAAATTGGAGCATGACTTGGTCTTACCATTGAGGACATCTCACCCACATAAGTCGCTGAGTTTTTTCCTTCTTAGTGGCACATGAAACAACGATGTGTCTAATTATGAACTTGACTGTTCTCCCCACGTGAGAGGCCCAGCAGGTTTCTCAGCCCTGGCTGCTCATAAAACTTACCTGGGGAGCATTTTTTAAAATACACACACCCTGCCCCCCACCCTTTGGCGGGCCCCGTGGGGTGGGGCCCTACTTCCCCCCTACTCTCAGGGACATGGCCCTGCAGCTCCGCCAGCCGCGGCCCTCTTCCCCACATGCACGGGCGTGGGATCTGGGAGGACGGTCACTCCAGCAGCTTCTGGCAGTGTAGCTTCAATGGGCAGGACCACCTGTCACTGGACCTGGAGACTCTGAGCTGGGTGTCAGCAGAGCCTGTGGCTTTGCGGACCAAGCGTTGATGAGAGACGGAGCACTGCTGCCCACAGTGGACGAGGCCTGCCTGGAAGACCTCTGCCTCACCTCCCTGCACAGGGACCTGGGGCTGGGAGGGCAGAGCCTCACCCAGAGAGGTAAGGCACAGCCTGCGGCAACGCAGAGAGCGGCCCCTGCTCTCACTCTCCAGAGCCTCCCATTCGACAGAGCGGGGGGGGGGCGGGGCAGGCTGTGTCCCTCTGGCTCAGATGAGCCCGCGGGCCCAGAGACACGGCCAACGGGCCAACGGCTTCCTCATGCAGAGCAGGACAAAAGGATCCTCACTTCAGGTGAGGTGGAATGGGGAGTTCTGTGGCCTCCCCTGCCCCACAGTATGGTCGTGGGGAATAAACCCCCTGACTCGGGGCCTCATTTTCTTCAGCTGTAGAGCAAGCGAGTTAAACTAAGCAGCTCATAGTCTTTTTGGGGTTTAACATCCTGTGGTTCTGCCCCTTGAGAAATGGACCCCAGGCCCCAGAGGATAGTGTCCCTCACCAGGCCAGTCCCCCTACCACTGGGGACTGCCTGGGGAGCTGCAGCCTTTGGCGGCTCCTCTCCCCACACACCCCTCATGCTAAACATGCTCCCTAGACTCCAGGTGCATCCTAAACTCCTGACCCCGGCCAGCAGGGCTGGAGTAACAAGGACTGGGATGGACACTAGGGAAGGCGGGTATTTGGGGGTGCCGACGCAGAGGCCTCGTGGGCTGCCGGGGGTGGGGCTGGTCAGAGCACCCAGCACAGCCTGGATGTCTGGTGATTGAGTGGTGGGATGTGAAGCAGCTGAGGTAATAGGAAATGCCTTGAAGGGAGGATAAGACAACGTCAGGAGGAGGAGATGTGATTATGAGAGCAGAGAGTGGTGGTTCAGAGCTCAGGCACTAGAGCCTGGCCTCCAGATCTGCATCCTGGCTCCAAGACTTGCTGGTTGTGTGACCTTGGGAAAGTTACTTGCCCTCTCTGTACCTCTGCTTTTTCATCAGTATAACAGGGATGGTAATAATAGCCCCTGCCTCCCCAACGCACCATGTTGGTATGTGTAAAATAAGTGAGTGTTGAGCTCTCATCTAGCACCAGGGGACATTCTACACCCTTCACCTAATGGATTAGTTAGGGTTCTTGAGAGAAACAGAACCCAGAGGATGTATAGAGTGAGAGGAAGAGAGAGACTTATTATAAGGAATTGGCTTATGTGATTATGGAGGCTGAGAAGTTCTAAGATCTGCAGTTAGTAAGCTGGAGACCCAGGAGAGCCGATGGTGCAGTTTGTGTCTGAAGGCAGGAAAAGACCAATGTCCCAGCTCAGGGCAGCCAGGTAGGAGGAGTTTCTCTCTTACTCAGCCTTTTTCTTCTATTCAAATCTTCAGCTGATTGGATGGGGCCCACCCACATTGAGGAGGGCAATCTGCTTTACTGAGTCCACTGATTCAAATATTAATCTCACTGAGAACCACCCTCACACAACACGCAGAACAATGTTTGACCAAATGCCTGGGCACCTTGTGGCCCCGTGAAGTTGACACATAACATGAACCACCAGCCTGAATATGTCATTTAGAACTCTGAAAGGAAGGAAAGATGGATCCCCATTAGGCCCAGAGAGACAGAGGGCAGTAGCCAGGAGTCAGGCTAGGCTCCAAACCAGGCTGTCCAGCTCCAGAATCCAACCTCATTCCAAGGTGAGGGAAGGATCATCATTCTTACCTTCATTTAACAACCATTTATTAGGCACCTACTGTGTGCAGGAAGTCATGGGGGAAGTATGTAAGAATGTGAGAAGACCCTAGGGTCTCTGGGAAGAAGGGGAGGTGTCAGTATAGGTACCAACAGCTGTACCCAGGACCCTCCTGGAGGTTGGGGGCAGGAAGTCACATCCCTCCCACAGCAATTCCCAGGACAGTACCCTTTGAAACAGTTGGCAATTATCATCCCTGCCTCTTGCATTGGTCTCCATCTCCTCCCTGTCCTCCATCCTGGAATATGCTGGAGGAGCCCGCAATCCAGCATGGGAGATGGGCAGAGAGTGGCCACTCACCAGCCTGCCTCCCCCCACCTCCTGCAGAGCCGCCCATGGTGCAAGTGACAGGGCACTTGGCCCAGGATGGGGGCGCCATGCTGAGGTGCTGGGCCCTGGGCTTCTACCCACAGGATACCATGCTGAGCTGGTGGCAGGGTGAGGAAGAGCTGGCCCTGGAGACTGCATACATGGGGACACGCCTCAGCAGGGATGGCACCTACCACATGTGGGCAGCCGTGCGGGTGCTGGCCAGGAAGGAGGCCTTGTACACCTGCCATGTGCAGCACTCCGGCCTGGACTGTATGCTCATTATGGTCTGCAGTGAGGAGGGGCACAGGAGGGTCCCAGGGCACCCGGAGACAGTCCCGTGGTCTGGGGGTGCTGCCTTTGCTTTGCCTTCCTTAGAATCACCCTCTCTCATGGCCTCATTGCCATGGTCGTCTCCCCTGTCCTGGTCTTGCTGGTGGTTGGAGTTGTGATCTTGACCACGCGGTACCTTCCAGGTAGGTGGGGAAGAAATGAGGGTGTGGGAGACCTCCGGCCGGCCCAGCCCTGTAGGGAGGAATGCTCTGCTCCCATCCCTTCAGCTGGAACTGCTCCCTCCTGGGGAGCAGCAGCTACTGCTGAGGCCCTGCCCCTTGCCCCTACCTGTGGAACAGCCTAAGCACCCACACCCCACAGCCACACTGCACCCTGAGGACCCTGAGGATCCCACAGTCAGGGGACACCACTAGGCCTGACCTTGGAAAGGGCCCAGAAAGGAGAAGGAGAGGGAAGGTGGGCACCCAGGGCCCCACCTCTGCCCACCACCCACCTTTTCTCTTGTTTTGTGTTCTTTTTCCCCATAGCCAGGAATAAGGAATCTCATGAGCAAGCCTCAGGTGAGGCTGTGGGATGGGTGGGCTGGGAACAGGAAGCCCCAGGTGTTCCTAAGTAGATGTGCCCCACTCCTTATCAAGGGAGCCGGGGGAACGATCAGGGCATCTGCTCCAAACACCAGGAAGCCCTGAAACTCTTCTGCGAGGTGGACGAAGAGGCCATCTGTGTGCTGTGCTGAGAATCCAGGAGCCACAAACAGCACAGTGTGGTGCCATTGGAGGAGGGGGTGCAGGAGTACAAGGTGAGAGGCATAAGGAGAGAATATGGGGATTTGAAGGGGGTAGAGAGGAAACGGGGAGCTGGGATAGGTGGCCACTTGCTAGTTGAACCTCTTTTTTGTGAGAGATGGGGGGCACGGTGGAGAGAGATGGGCATATGTGGTCAAGGGAGACATTGGCTGAGGCCAGTTGGTTTTCCCAGAGGAAGTGGAGCAAAGACATATGACAATCAGTGGAAGGCGACAACTGTTATTATTCCCTTTCAGTCTACCTAAGTGTGACAGGTATAAGTGACAGATCCCTAGTACCTAATTTCCCTCTGATGTGAGTCCTGAGTTTATACCTGACCAAGACTCCAGGACCCTTAACACATAGGAATGGAAAACCATAGTATTTGTAGATGATAGACATTTGGGACCTCAGAGCACAAGCAGTGTCAAACAGATGGCTGGTATGGGTAGACTGAAATGCCAGGTGAATCCTGGACTAATAAGAGCAACTGGCCACGCCTCCGCCCTTAGTCGTGCTTCCCCACTTCAGTAAGGTTCATTTTGCCTGTAGAGAAAGGCAGAGGACATAAAACTCCTTTGATGGATCAGAATAAACCTCATGTCCTGGTCACTTTCCTTTTCTGGTATTTTATCATAGTGGAAAGAGTGAGGGATTTAGGATCAGATGACCTGGCTCTGCCACTGTCTAATCTTGGGCAGGTCTCAACCTCTTAGATTTCACTTTTTCCCTAGGCTTGTTAAGATTAAAAGAGATAATGTATGTGAAAGTATTTTATAAACCATAAAGCACTATACAGATGTTTGATTTTTTACTTGACTTTCCTCTAATTTGTCTTCCCTTCCTTGGGTATTGATTTGGTTAATGCCTTGCTTTCTAGTCCTGATCTGAGCATTAGAGAATTGTCTCAATGATAGCATGAATATTCTCTTCCTTACCAAAAGCCTAGGTGGATGTGACTCCTAGCAGTACCCAAGGAAGGAGAGGTTTTCTTAAGGCCCATAAAAGTCTTAACTTGGATATTCAGTAGCAGCTGCTCACATCTCAGTAGTGCTTTACAGTTTATAAAAGGTATTTCCCCCATGTTATCCTACATCACTGGTTTTCAGACTATGGGTTTTGACCAATTAATGGGTCTTAAAATAAATGGGTCATCCCCAGCATTATTTTAGAATGAAACAGAAGAGAAAATATCAGAGTGCATGGAGCATAGTAAGTATTGTTTTATGAAACTTTTAAGTTATATGTACACGTGTATATTTGGTCTCGACGTAAAACGTACTGCTTACTCTGGGTTGCAGTCAAAACACAAACAGAACACTGTCCTACAGGCATCATATATTAGATATTTATCATCACCCCCCATTTTACAGTAACTATTAGTAAGTGCATAGTTAAGATACAAGTCTTAACTACAAATCACTGCTAATTCCATCATAATCTGACTTTAAGGACAAACTCTAGCACCATGCTTTCCTCCACGGTAGTAATTAAGTTTGCCTACAGAAGAAACTGCCCTTTGCTTCTGGTTTCTAGTACACTGAAGCTGAGGAAAGGAGGTAACCTTTCATTCCCCTGCTATAATTTTCTGGAAAGGATTTTGAAGCCAAAATTTTAATTGAAAGCCAATTTAGACAAGAGAAAAGAGATGGTCTCTTCAACTGGGGAGGCCAGATAACACTCATTTGAAACCTGAGAAATTACTTATAAAGCATAAATGGCAAAACCAAGTTAAACAAATTGGGGATAATCCTTTTCTGAAATATAGAATATTTAAAAGAAAATAACACTTATTTTCAAACATACCAGAACTTAGGTAGATGGTGTTGCCAAATATAGGAATTACATACATCGATGAAGTAAAAACTTTTATGTAAGTTATGTGTAAACTGATAGTAATTGACATATATTCTCTTTCACTCTTTATACAGTTCATAGTTTTGTCACTTCCTTTCATTGGTAAATACGCACATTACAGTAGCATGATTTAGAATTTTAATGAACAAAACTCTCATAATAATAGTTAACATTATAAGGAACTATTTTTGTATAATGATTTAATATGTTATACACTATCCATCACACAGTTCTAATTACAGTGAATACTCTCTTGTCAGCTACTAATTGAACACAAATTTCTTATCTACTTTGGCGACGATCAAACTTTTTAGTGTTGTAATGCTAAAAAGAAAAAATATTTAATTTTTCATAATATAAGAAACAAAGTTGGAAAGAACTCCTTGGCTGGTGGGAATATGAAGATAGAACAAGAAGCATTCAGAGTAAGGCCTATAATTAATGAGGTATATGACAGGCTGGATAGCCACAGGAGATGTTCATTGTGGATATGGTGCCTTTTATACTGCTATTTCTGTCACGTATCCAGGACAGTTACATTGTTTTGAGGTCAGTGTTCTTTTAAAGTTTAATTTTGTATAAGAAGAGGCTTTTTAGCTCTGAAAAGCTTACTTATTTACCTCTTCCATTTTGTCCATCCCATGAGTTAGAGTTCGTCTTGACTCTTCAAGCTAGAATCAGAGGATTATGAAAGTAAAATCATTTACATTTGGCCAAGGGCATCATTAAAATGTGTCAGGTTTTAGGCGGCAGACAGGTGTATGAGAAGAAAATGAACAAAGATTTCACTTCTTGGGGCTTAGGCATAATTGGATGCCTGGATTGCCCTGCCACCCAGCTGCTGCCAATAAAATCATTCCTCGCTCTGCAAGAGGGACGAGAGGCTTCCACTATCAATGCTCCTGGTTTTTGTTTTCTTCTTTGAGGTAGCTCAAGATGGCAGCCAAAAACTTTTTTGAGGCTTCTATGAAGTATATATTCACCTTATGATGCAGAAGATAGGGTCAACTTCTTCAGCTGAGTTATCTGAAGTGTTGGGCATGCCATACACTGTTAAATTTATGCCATTAAAAATAGTGGAGTATTCTGCAAAGCTCAAGTGGAGTATTCTCTGCAGCTTTAAGATTGGACAGTATTGGAATATTAACAGTAATCTTCAAAGGCCATGAAAGCTTAATATTAAATAGCCCTTTTAATTGCAAAGGAGAAAAAAAAGGAGAAACTTGTGAAACCTTGCATTCCAAGTGCTGCCAAAACTTTGAGAGGAAACTGAGGAATTCCAGAATTTCTTCATCTACTGCTGTAGTCTTAACTCTGAATTGACTGAACATACAAAACTTCAGGTTTTAAAAAACATCAACTCATTCTTCTTTGCTATTAGTTGAGATGAATTTACTGATGAAGAAAATTATGCTTTGCTTATGTTCAAAATAAGGCTTGAAACTCTGTGAATGTGCTACTTTCATGAACCTAGTACTTGACCACTAAGGACAATGTTTTTGAAGCTGTATCAAATGAACTAAGTTGAGGGTAAAAAATTATAGGAGTATATGTTGGTGGTGCTACAGCAATGGCATGTTTTAGATCTGAGTTTTTGGCAAAAACTGAAGAAAACTGGCGTTCAAGATGTACTGCAGCAGTCACCACCAAGAATTGACTTCCATCGACTGCTGGAAATCTTCAGCCTTGCTGTCAGCATAGACCATTGTGAAAAACAGTACATTGGATTCCAGTTTGCCTTGGTTTTTGAAGATCTGAATGTCATTCAGAGTGTTTTCTGTTACATACTGAGGTTCCTTGGTTGTCAAAGAACTGTACTCAGCTGAATTTATGGACAGAACAACTCTGATTTTGGAACACCAAGTAAAAAGAAACTTTAAAATTTCAAAAATTAAAACTTTAAGCACAATTTAACACATTGAAGTTTAAAATACATTGACCCTGAAATGTCAAAGGGCAAACACTAACATCACTGCTCATTATGAAATACCTTAAGCAAAACTTGCCAAAAATCCAGCTACAGATAGCAAACTCGTGCTAAAAATGTCTAATTTTCTTGGCCAGTCTTTCAAGGACCAGATTTATGAATGGTATTTCAAGAAAAACACTGAAATATCCAGAACCATTTGGGGGTGATATGTTCTTGACTTTGTTCTTAAAACAAGCTGTGGTAGCTTTGGGGAAGAATGTGTTTCACACTGATGTTCAATCCTCACTGAAAGAACTTCAAGAGGAGTTTATGGAACTCAAAGTCTGATTGTTTTGACTAGGAACTTCCAGATAGATACTCTAAAGAAATTTGGATATAAAATGTCTAAACGATGAGAAGGCTTTATTCCACGTGTTATTCCATTTTGTCCTTACATCTTAAAAGCTAAGTTATTTTTTATTTTTTATTGCTTGTATATCTAGCTGCGGGAAGAAAACAGTGCAAGAATGTTGTTAAAGCAGCTTGTGTTGTGTTGCATCTTCTATACCACCCAGGACAGAAAAGTTAAAGCTTAATAACGACATGGTTATCACATCATCTGAATAAATTTTTGCCTTCCAAAATTACTGTTGCTGTGATGAATTTTGGTAATGACCCTTAATTTTGAAATTTTAAGTAACAGTAAAGGGGGGAGAATGTGAGATTTTTAGGTATATGAAAAGTAGAGGTGTGGGTTACAAAAACGTTGAGAAAAACTGCTATATCCATATCCACCAGATGCTCATGTTTATTGAATGTCGTTCCTACTAGGTTCAGCTGTTGACCGCTGTATCACAAGTCAGACTGTTTAAACCTGCTCCTCTCTACGCCTGTGGCTATACCCTGGACCTCATACACGTCTGACATCCTCAACTCCAACTGCACTATGGCCTAAGCTCTTAGCCTTCTAGTACAGTTACACACACTCCAGTTATACCTGCCCTTCAGCTTTATGGAGCCCACTGTTCCATTGACTCCTAATTTTTTTCTTCCCAATTTATCAGACACTTGCTAGCCCTACTTACTATCCTACTGAGCCTGGACCTCAAGATTATTAGTCTTAGCATGAAGAACTGATCCATGTTGTGGTCTAGACCGGGGTTTCTCAACCTCAGCACTGTTGACATTTTGAGTGGGATAATTCTTTGTTGGGGGTGGGTGTCCTGTGCATTGTAGGATGCTTAGCAGCATCCATGGACTCTACCCACTAGATGTAAGTAGTACCCCTCCACCAGTTGTGACAACCACAAATGTCTCCAGACATTGCCAAATGTCGCAGGAGGGAGGGGTGCAAAATCATCCCTGGTTGAGAACCACTGAGCTAGACTCAGGGAAAATGGTCATATCTGCAAACGTGCCATTATCAGCCTCACTTAGGCCCTGTACCCAGTGGCATACATGTTGAGTGGAAGAATAGCCTTACCTAGCTGGAACCTTATTAAATGTAGTCTTAGCATCTTAGCATCAGTGGATTAATTGATATGACACCCCTCCCCCCCACTTCTCCTAGCTCTTGGTGTGCATGTGGCACGGTCAGCAAGCCTTTTTTAAACATTATAGTGCCTATGTCACTGCCATGTGGGAGAACAAGGACTATGATAGATAAAGCAGTATATGAAATCAAGATCTAGAAACAATGAGTAATAAAAGGCAATCACTTCAGCTACTCCTCAGTTTCAGCAGGACCATAGGGCAGTTGGTTTTTTGTTTTGTTTTTTAAGAATTATGCAGAACTTATACATAAGACCAGAGCCTGTCTGTTCCTATCAGAGTAGGGGTGGCCGTGGGTTGATACATATAACATCAGCCCCTAAAACATTCCCTTAAAATGTAAGGCTCCTCTGCCATGCCTCCTGAAGCCTTTATAGGACCTACAGATTCTATGCTATTTCCCACCCTCCATCCCTGACTCCCTCTGATAGTTATCCTATAACTGAAGTTATTACAAATAGTTATTGACTGATAAAATGAAATTACAAAAAGGGGAAGAAGGGGACACTAGCCCTCTCTATACCAGGTCAAAAAGGACTTTCTGAAACAATGGAAGTGTTCTAAGTCTGTGCTGTCCCATACAGTAGGTACCACTAGCTACATGTGAATTTTGAGCTCTGCAGATGTGGCTAGTGCAACTCAGGAACTGAATTTTTTTTGTGTGTGTGTGAGGAAGATCAGCCCTGAGCTAACATCTGATGCCAATCCTCCTGTTTTTTCTGAGGAAGATTGGCCCTGAGCTAACATCCGTGCCCATCTTCCTCTACTTTATATGGGACGCCGCCACAGCATGGCTCGACAAGCGGTGTGTCAGTGCGCACCCAGGATCCGAACCGGCAAATCCCGGGCCGCCACAGCAGAGCACGTGCACTTAACTGTTTGCACCACCGGGCTGGCCCCAGGAACTGAATTTTTAATGTATTTAATTTTAATTCACTTTAAATAGTCATATATGGCTAGTGGCTATCAAATCATACTGAACTGTACGGTTCTACACAAAGAAGGCAGGTTGAATTCCGGTCCTTCCTAGGACCCTCAGGAGTAGTAGCTAGTCCAAAGGGAAGATGAAAAAGGAGAAATAACTCTCTTTTCCCAATCAGGAGAGGTAGGCTGTAAGGTGATATTTTTAGGCATAAAAGGAGAAAATATTTGAAAGAGGCTTTCTTGTATTTTTTTAATCTGACCAAAATGGCCTTGAGCCAGTTTCACTTGTGATCCATGAGGATCACATGTAGGAGATGTGACAGGGGAGAACTCTAATGGAAAGTAGCTAAAAACAAACTGTATTACTCCCTTTCCAAAAAGAACTGGGGCTGGGGCCTCAAAACAGGAGAGATATAAGTATAAATAAGGTCTATTTGGTGCCTGACTTTTTGAAAATGGGATGTGGGGCAAAACCTAGTACTAAAGCAGGTAAGTGGGTTCTTCTCTTTCTCTTTTCACACTAAATCCTGACAGGAAGGTGAGGAGGTCTTAGAGTCCTAGAAGGAAAAGCAGTTTGTGCTGTGAGTGTTGATAAGAGGAAGAGAGAGCTTCTAGGAATAACAGCTGAAGAGGAGATCGTGAGAGCTAAAGGTGGTGATAAATTTAACTTTTAATGATAGTCTTTGTCCACAAACCAGAGAGTCCTCAGAGGTACAGTATGAGAATCCTGGGCTTGGGAAAATAGCTCATCTCTGCATGTAAGAAGTGTAGGAGGAGATGCGACAAGGCTTCTGTTACCAGGAGACTGCAAAGGAAGGAAGGAAATGGTCCTCTGAGTTACTGCTTTTCTCCCCACCTCTGCCCCTGCCAAAGAAGGGCAAAAATGGATACCTCAGGGATTTGAATTAGAAATAGCCTTAAAGGGCCAGCCTGGTGGCTTAGCAGTTAAGTTCACGCATTCCGCTTTGGGGGCCCAGGGTTCGCTGGTTTGGATCCTGGGCGCGGACCTACTCGCAGCTCATCAAGCCATGCTGACACAGTGCCCCACATAGAAGAGCTACAACTCTACAACTATGATACACAACTATGTACTGGGGCTTTGGGGAGAAAAAAGAAAAAAAGGAACATTGGCAACAGATGTTAGTGCAGGGCTAATCTTCCTCAAAAAAAAAAAAGAAAGAAAGAAAAAGAAATAGCCTTAAAGAACAGGGAGGCTCATTCCTCCATAGCTTTCCCACCTACTGAGGTTCATGCTTAGGCCTTTCTAGCCTTTTCCCCCATCCTAAAGGACTTGGATCCAGAGTTGGTCAGAGCCTTCCGGTTGACAGTTCCACTTGTCACCAAGCAGGGCCCCACCAAAGATAAAAGGGGATCCAAGTGGCCTGGAAAGAGCATCCCTGGAAGTCACAGCCCCTTTTTGTCTACCATTTCCTAGGCACATAGAATCCCCTCTCTCCCCCTACAGCAAAGGATAGAATTTCTCAGCAGGCTCTGGCTATTTAACCCAAGTGTGAGCAGGGAGGACTGCCCCCTCTTCAGCCCTCATATCTTGTGGTAAGTTAGCCAGCCTCAAGTTTCCATTTCAACATATTCTCCCAACCATGGGAGTTCATATGAAATTCTCTTCACAGTAAAAAGCTGAGAAAAGGCACCTTGGGTCACCTTTTGTTTCTCCCTATCACCTAATGCTGCTTTAAATCCTTTAAGAAGAAGGCCAGAAGCTTGTCTTCTCCCAGCATTTCTTACAGTCCTGCCTGGACTATAGCCACCTGCCTGGACCTTGCCTACTTCCACAGCCTCTGACTGCACATTTGCTGAAGCACCCAGGGCCTGGGGAATCCCATAGTCTATCTCCCAGGGAAGACCCGACAGAATGCCTTAGTGGCTTTCTGGGGGACTGTTAAGACTTCAGATTTCTGTCTAAGATGGACACTAAATCTTTATCAAGAGACATAAAAATAATGGCATGTGGGGGGCCAGCCCCGTGGCTTAGCGGTTAAGTGCACGCGCTCCACTACTGGTGGCCCAGGTTCGGATCCGGGCACAGACCGACGCACCCCTTCTCTGGCTATGCTGAGGCGGCGTCCCACATACAGCAACTAGAAGGATGTGCAGCTATGACATACAACTATCTACTGGGGCTTTGGGGAGAAAAAGGGAAAAAAAAAATGGTATGTGATTTCTTTGTAAGATCTGTTCCCAGCATTGATTTAATGCCACACCCCCATATCTCACTGGGAAGAATGGAACAGAACCTATAATTATACTCCCATGTTTCCAACTTTTTTGAGCTTAATTATTTAGGCCTCAATCATTAAATAGCTTCTATATACAGAGCCCAATTCTAGACCCTGGAGTGAAGGTGGGGGTAGGGAGCAGAGAGATGGGTTGGAAGAGATGCTCAACACCTCACTCATAAGGCCATTGGTATATCCTTAGTCCCTCCCTTCATAGGACTTTCATGACCCTCCTAGGAACCCTCCTGCCCAGCTTCTGAACTCTTCCTGCTTCTAGTCTTACTCCTGCAACCTAGCTTTCACACTGACAATAAATGTCTTTCAGCAAAATCAAGTATAGGCAGGAGACGGCTGAGATAATCCTAAAGGGAGGCCCTAGGCTTCAGGACAAAATCCAGATTCCTTAGCAGTCAATTCCTTGAGACTAGGGCTCCCTGCCCACCTTGGGTTTCACTCTTACCTTCCTTCTTGAAACCATCCCTCCCAAACCTGGGTACACAAACCACTTGTATACCTCTTCCCATGCTGATCTCTCTGCCTGGAACGCCCTCCCTTTAACTACTTGCCCTTAACTACTCAGCCTGTGAGGCTGGCCACCAAGATTAGAATCTTCCACATGCCAAACCATCTACCAGGTGCTGGGAATGCAACCTGTGAGCAGAAACAGATTAGTCCCCATCCTTAGGGCACTCAGAGGAGAGCCCTGAGGGATTCAAATGATGACCAATTGAGCTAAATGCTGTGAAGGCCCAGCACACGCTGCACCACTGCTAGGAGAGCTTGAAACAAAGGAGCCTGACCTACACCTGAGGGTCACAGAGGGCTTCCCTGACTTGGCAACCTGTGCTGACACCAGAAGGAAGCTTAGATTTAACTAAGAAAAGGAGGGTGGGATATGGTGGGCCTTCCAGGCAGAAAAACAGTGTGTAGTGCTGTGTGGGAGAGAACTGATGAATTGGAGGAGCAGGGGAGGGCCTGTGTAGCCACAAAACAGAGTATGGAGCATGCCAGAGCTAACCACACTGAATCTGCATCAGGGCAGTAAAACAAAGGGAAGTCACCCAGCCCTGAGCTGGCAGTCAGCAGGCTCTCTGGTCCTGGCCACACACCTTTTCCTCAGCCCCTCCACCACCACCTACAATAGCCCTCACCTCAGCATTCAAGGGAAGACCTGTCTCACCTCCTAAATGCTGGTAATAGGAGATGGAGGCTTCTGCTCCTGGAGAAGAGGTCATGAGGCTCTGGCAGGGAAACCCAAAAGGCTCTTTCCAGCTGTGCAGGTCCTTGTGGGCTCCCTCCACAAAAGGAATGGTGAGACGGACTTCCTTAGAAAAGCCTCTCCAATTTCTTCCTTGGGATTCTTACCTTGTATGGAATGGAAATGGGGCGCGTGGGGTGAGGGGAGAGAGGGGCAGCTCAGGGGCTCAGAGGAAAAGTGGGTAAGATGCAGGTGAACTCTGGGCCAGGAGTGGTGGGCGGGGCCGGAGTGGAGAGCCCAGCTAGGACAGGTTCTGCCCACAGGGCACGGAGGGGAGGAAGGAGCTGGGAGAAGCTCTGCGAAGAGTCTTCCCCAAAGGCTGGGTGGGGGCCACCAGCAGGCTTCCACCTCTGTGAGGTTGGAGAAGAGACGCCCTAGGTGAGAAGAAGCCCAAAGGCTCAACCCAGCCAGCACAGGTAGTAGACTTTGTTGTGGGAGGCGCGCGGCTGATTCTCAGACGCATCCCACAGCTTAGAGATGTCACCCCGCTAGAAGGGGTCGGGCTCCCTTTGCTGACCGAGAGCCCTCCCCGGAAGGAGTGAGGCGTCCAGGTGACCCTGACGCTGACCCTGGCCAGGTGGGGGCCTGTATGCGTGGAGGGAGCCGCGGGGCCCCTGAGGGAAGCAGGTGTGGATAGGGCTAAAGTCCAGCTGGGGCTGAGAGGGAAAGGCGGCTGATGCACGCCCGTCCCCGCCCCTCGCTACAGCCGATGTGGTCCTCAGGGTCGGGGCGGCACCTCCCTCGGCTCAGGACTGTCCTTCAGTGGCATTGTGGCTCACCAGCATCCCCACCAAGACAGGAGAGGCCGGGGGTGGTTGGAAGAAAACTCCGAGGTGGAAAGCCTGAAGCCGGCTGGGTCTGGTCGGGTCTGGTCGTCGGGGAAGTCCACCACATTCCATTTCTCCCTCTCCTCTGCTGGCATCGCCATCGCGGTCCTCGTGGGCTCCAGGGCAACACCCGAATTCCCCTTTCGGCTCTAAAGAGGCGGGGGGATGGGGAGGGCACTGCCAGAATCGTCTTATAGAGTCAGGGACGGTCGTGGGAAGGGACCCACTGAGCCGCGCGAAGCGAAGGGCACCTTCCGCGGCCTGGGTCTCGGGAGGCGGGGCGGGGAGAACTCCGGGAGGGGCCGGGAAGAGGTGGGCGGGGGGAACCAGGGGGCGGGGCTCGCATGGGACCTGCCGGCTTCTGGAAAGGGGTCAGCGGTGCAAAGGTCCCATCCTGGAGCATTCGTGAGGGACCTGGAGGCTGTACCTCACGGATGCTGATTCCACAGGAGCTCCCTGGGCAATGTTCAAGAAACAGAGAGCCGGATTTTCGAGGCGGGAAAACCGTAACAATGTGACTGAATGATGATGTCTTTGGGGAGAGGAGGTAGGAGGTGAAGGAGCGAGTGCTCTTAGGGGCCGAGGAAATCCTCTGCGTGTACAGGCACGCGTGGAGTCGCTCACGTCTCCATTTGTGCCGAGCGCCAAGGAAGGCGCAGGCATGACCAGAATCGTGGGCAGCGCGCTTGATATTGCGGTGAGTGAAGGGAGGGGTCCCCACGACCACAGGAGAAGCAAAACATGTGGGTCGGGTCGAGTTCAGTGTTGGAAAAGCTAAAGGACAGCGAGTTGGGGGTGCCAAGGAGGCAAGCGATGGAGGAGTCATCAGGCTATGGAGGAGCACAGCCAGGACAGCGCCCTGAGGAACCGAGGTCCTTCCCCAAGCCTACGAGGCCCTTTGTCAACTGCCTCCCACCCCCTCACACCTTCTTCGAGTCTTTGCTCCGATCGCCCCGTCACCTTGCCCTCCCCCACCCCACCGAATGTAAACTCCAAAAAAAAAAAAAGGTCTCATCTGTCTTGTTCACAGTTGTATCCTCAAGACCTAAAACAGGGCCTGGAACCCAAGAGGTGCTCACTAAGTAAGCTGCGTGCATTTATTCTGCCAGGCATTGTTCTGGGTCCTTTACCTTAACTTTCTCTTAACTCAGATACTCTCCACAACACCACGTGAGGTAGGTACCAGTATTTCCAATCTCATTTCACAGGTGAGAAACTAAGGCTAATACATCCTCCAAAGAGAAAACAAAATACTATGTACAATCCGCCCTTTATTTTGCACAGACGATAGCGGCGGCTATCATCCAGATCTGTGCTGCCCCGCCTTGAAAAAATATCTGAGAGGGGGGCTGCCAGCAGTCTCTCCTAGTCAGGGATGTGCGGGAGCGGGAGGCTCCACGGATTCACGCGCCGTGCGGCGGAACGTGAGGCCGGCAGGCAGCCAGGGACCCACGTTCCACTGCCTCCCTGTGCGCGCGCCTCCTTCAGGGCACGCTTGGCCCCCCGGGCCGCGGGCCATCCTGGAGGGTGATTAGGCCCCAGGGGTCGAACCCGGAGGTGCGTCCTCCCGGGCCGTTCCGTTCCTGCGGGGGCTCTCCGCGCAGCCTAGGCGGGGCGGGGTGGCCGTCCCGCGGCCCACAGACCGACTTTTCTTTCGTTCGCCGCCGGCTTTCCGCTCCATACCTCACTCTCGCCTTAGTCTGGCTTTGCATTAAGTCCCTCCGGACCCGGAGTGCCTCGGCCAATACCATCAGGGCACAAACCTCTTGAGGGAAGAGCAGCCTTCTGCGCATGGAAATCTGTTAGGGTTTAATAGTTCACCTGAGCACCGTTCATTTAAAAAGTTTAGTACCGTGTTTCTCACATCGCCCACCATCACTCACAGTTCCGACCTCGGCTTTAGGCTCCCTTCCCGTGGCGCCCCCAGCCGCCGAGCGGAGAGGCGGGGCTCGCGCTGCGCCACGTAGGAGCCGTGAGGCGGCCGGGCGAGCCTTCTGGGAACGCGCCGCGCGCCTCCCCTATTCTTCGGCTCAGACGTCACGCCTCAGTCGACGCCTGAGGATCCTTTTTAAGGACTCGGTCGTGTTGATTTCAGACTGTATTTGTGCGGCGCTGCCAAGTTATGTTGCGTGGCGGAGGGGACCATGAGGTCCTGTTATTTCACCTAGTCCTATGGGCTACATGGCGCCGCCATCTTGAGCAGGAGTGACTCACAGCGGTCGCCATTTTGTTCGAGAAGGCGGGTATATCCGGTTCCGGCGTAGGGTGTTCTCTCTTTTCCTCGGCGGGGCGGCAGCGCGAGCGGCTGTAGTGGTCGTGTCTCTGAGCTATCCGGTTCCATCCTCGTCGCTGCGGCGACACTCGCACCCGCCACCGCCATGACTGAACAGATGACCCTTCGTGGCACCCTCAAGGGTCACAACGGCTGGGTGACCCAGATCGCTACCACTCCCCAGTTCCCAGACATGATACTGTCGGCCTCGCGAGGTATGGCTGAGGTGTGGGGCAGAGGATTGGGGGAGAAGGGGGTTGCATGCACTGCGGGCTAGGCCAGTGGCGCGCGAGTTGGCTGCCCGGAAAACTCCGTCCGGGTGTGAGTTGGGCCATGCAGATCTTTGCCTAGGCCTCAGCCAAGATAAATCCCTAAGGCATCCCCACTTAGCAGATACCGAGACATAGATCAGCTCTTAGCTGCCAGGGAGTTGCGGGGTTGGGTGTTTTTCTCTTATTTCTTGCCCGCCTCCATGCAGGTGTGGCTAAGTGTGTGCCCAGAAACCTACCGATCGGGCGGGGCAGTGATGAACCCAACATGCCATCTGAGAGCCCATGCTGAGACCCAGAGGCTGTTTCTGAGCTGCCGCCCGGACCTCTGCTGGGTGGGAAGTGGGTGGACTCCAAGGGGACCTCATGACTTCAGTTTCCCGGCTGCCCCGCGCCTGCCCTTTCTGCCCTGTTTTTTTTCCTTCTCCGTGTGCGTGACTGTGTTTGGAGGCTTCTTGTGCCTTCCGTTTGTGCCCACACTGTTGACGCTTGTCTGAGGCTAGGATCATGTCTTGTACTTAAAAGGTCCCTGAGTGGTACACATGTCAGCGAAAGCATCCGATCCTGTAGCGTATAAAGCAAGTTTTCCTAATTTCAGCACTCTGGTAGCCCTTAGCAGTAGTCGCCCATAGCTCGTCTTCCCATACCCAGGCTGCTCTGTTTGTGCATTAGACCTCAGGGAAGTCTCGAAATAGATGTTGAAGTGGTCTGAATATCGGAAAGGGGAATCCATGGTCTTTAATAAAGTTCTGCTCACTTCAGTTAAATTCTCGTGGTACTGCTTAGGTCTATTTGGCTGTTTATTCTTGAATAGTGAGTCACTTGGATTTGACAAGTAACCACTTTTATAGCCTGCAGTTACCCTCCCCACTTAAGTGTCCTTAATTTGTCGTTTTGTAAGTCTCAGTGACCTTGAGGCATCTTGGGTTGTCCTGTAGGTCAGCAAGTGGGTTTCGAGGTTTGTAACTGGATTTCCTTTTTTGTTTTACCTTCTCTTAGACAAGACCATCATCATGTGGAAGCTGACCCGGGATGAGACCAACTACGGCATCCCACAGCGTGCTCTTCGGGGTCACTCCCACTTTGTTAGTGATGTGGTCATCTCTTCAGATGGCCAGTTTGCCCTCTCAGGCTCCTGGGATGGAACCCTTCGCCTCTGGGATCTCACAACGCAAGTAGCTGCTCACTTAGCTCTGGGGCCTGGGCAGAAAAGAGGTAGATACTGTTGGGAAGTGGTTTCCCAGGGGCGATTAGGTCCATTGAGGGCACTGTAAGGCAAAGAGCACCTAGAGAAGATGGTTGGCCTTGTTTGGTTTCCCTTCTCGTTGCTCTTAATGAGTGATGCAGAATTGTTGAGGAGTGGTCTGATGAGCAGTTTTGTCAGATATTGCAGTTGGGAGTAGGCGACAGTTTGAACATGTTTTATTTTGGGAGCTCGGTCTTGGGATGGTCAGGCATAATAGAGGATCCCAGTGATGACAGACGACATTGTCAGCCAATCCCCACGTGGGAATGAGGACATGTCCTGCAATTCTGAAGGGATTCTCTGGCATATCTCAGCCAACCACCTGCTGTGATCAGAGCCATGACCAGGGTTGTGTGAGTAATGCAGCTCCACTAGGACAGGAACAAGGTCCCCAGGGAAATAGTCTGACTGTGGAAGAATGTTTGCAAAGTCTAGAGAGTGACCAAGTCTTCCCTCTCAGGGGCACCACCACACGCCGATTTGTGGGACATACCAAGGATGTGCTGAGTGTGGCCTTCTCCTCTGACAACCGGCAGATTGTCTCTGGCTCCCGTGATAAAACCATCAAGCTATGGAATACTCTGGGTGTATGCAAATACACTGTCCAGGTAAAGTGAAGGCACATGTTGTTGAAGGTTCTCCCATCCTTCTTAACCTTGGCTGTATCTGGTGATTCAAGCCTCATCTGGAATCTAAAAGGGGTCTGTTGATCTTAAAGGTTTGGGTTCTGGGGATGTGAATGCAAGGCTATCAACATGTATCCCATGTAACTGAGGGGAGGGGTGGGGGTCTAGAGTTTTATGGGACAAGACAGTTTTGCCTTATTTCCTTTCCATCCTCTGTAGGATGAGAGCCACTCGGAGTGGGTGTCTTGCGTCCGCTTCTCACCCAACAGCAGCAATCCCATCATTGTCTCCTGTGGCTGGGACAAGCTAGTCAAGGTGAGCTTGGAGCAGGAGTGTAGGGACTTTACCAGCCAGCATATGTACCTGCTTCTTCCCAGGTGGTCATAGCCTCCAACTTTGAAAGCTTTGTGCCACGATTGACATTTTTCCTTTTGCTATTTTCCCAGTACAGCCCATTAGTTTTTGATATTTGGTCTGAAGTAGCTAATTGAAAGGCAACACACATAGCATTTGTTACCTGTTTTAATCCTAATTGCTTTCCTGTGGCCTAGACAAATTCTTTAACCTTTTTTGTTAGTGATGGAAAGAAAAACGGCTACCCTATTCAGGAATGCTTTTAAACAAGATGCCTGTGCCTTTTTTGTTTGGCTTGAGCCCTCCTGACCCTGGCTGATTCAGAGCCAGGTTCTTTACCTATGACCCCCCCACTCCCCAAACTTAGGTGTGGAATTTGGCAAACTGCAAGCTGAAGACCAATCACATTGGCCACACGGGCTACCTGAACACTGTCACTGTCTCTCCAGATGGATCCCTCTGTGCTTCTGGAGGCAAGGTATTCAGGGGCCAGGAGCCTCCTGCTCGATGGGGGATGGTGTCTTAGAAAGGATACTTAAAATAATGAGATAGCATTCCAAGAATAAATGTTTCTGAAGATCACTTTCTGAAAAGGACACAGATAAGGCATAGTGTTTAAGGCAAAGGATTCTCTTCTGTAAAGCTTGTTTCTTGAAGCTATTGATGAGGAGCATTATGTGTTTTCAGAACTGTTAGGGATTTATTCAGAAGTTGTCAGAGACTTTTGGTGGGATTGATGAGGTCACGCGTTGAGGGAAAGGTTAACAGAGATTTGTACTTGAGTCATTAGCTTTTGGGAAGTACAGGGTACTAGGGGGCGGAGGCTGTTAACAATTAAGACAGATTCTTGAAACAGGTGGGATTAACATCTGGAAGAGGTCTCATCACCGTGACTCACATTCCCTGTCTGTCTAGGATGGCCAGGCCATGCTTTGGGATTTAAATGAAGGCAAGCACCTTTATACGCTAGATGGTGGGGACATCATCAACGCCTTGTGCTTCAGTCCCAATCGCTATTGGCTCTGTGCTGCCACAGGCCCCAGCATCAAGATCTGGGTGAGTATGGGCTGCAGCTGAGGCCAAGTGCCTGGCTGTACTCTCCAAGCCCTGGCATTGTGATCTCTCAAATGTGTCAGCAGACTCACTGCTGGGATTTGAGCTTCCTGAACAACTGCTAGCTATCAGCCTGTCCTCGGAGACTCAAGAAGAGCAAGTTAAAACTTCCTGGGATTGGAATTTGCAATGATCTGAGATCTTTGCCTACTAAAAGGGATGACCACTTATAGCAATTTACGCAACCTCAGCACAATTGACATTTTCGTCAGGATACTTTGGGGGAAGGGTAGGTGCATTTTAGGATGTGTAGCAGCATCCCTGTCCTCTGCTCCCAACAAGATGCCTGTAGTAAACTCCCTCTCCCTTCGTGAAAACCAAAAATACTTCTAGGCATTGCCAAGTGTTCCTGAGGGGACAAAAAATCATCCTCTGTTGAGAATCAGAGTGATAAAGGGGCTTTTGAGAGGGGACCTGTCTGTCTTGAGGTTTAAGTGTTAGCGGCATTAAAGTGTTGAGTGTCCTTACCCTGGTTTTGCCCCTTCCCCAGGACTTGGAGGGCAAGATCATTGTAGATGAACTGAAGCAAGAAGTTATCAGTACCAGCAGCAAGGCAGAGCCACCCCAGTGTACCTCCCTGGCCTGGTCTGCTGATGGCCAGGTAAGAGGTTCTGTCCTCGGGTGACTCAGCTTCTACCTTTTCTCTCTACCTTTCTGCTCTTAGTGTGTCTTGACGTAAAGTAAAATGACAACATTAGCCGAGTTGATTTGCGAGGACCTAGTTAGCTGTGCCAGTGAACATACACTACGTGTTCCTGCTTCGGAAGGAAGATTGTGATCTGGAGGGCAGTGGTTACCTGTCTTCAGTTAACACCTTGAATGATTTGACCAGTTTATAAATGTATGAATCCTTACTACCAGCTGTTGCTTTCTCTAGGAGTACATAATTATCACCCACAATTGGGTAGAGTGGGGATTTTAAAAGAAGGGCCATCTTTGTTGCATGAGTGGGACTGCAGAGTTCCATGGCTCTGATCTGACTTATAATCACTCATTTCTCCCTTGCAGACTCTGTTTGCTGGCTATACGGACAACCTGGTGCGAGTGTGGCAGGTGACCATCGGCACGCGCTAGAAATACATGACAGAGCTTTAGAAATAAAAAACTGGTTTTTGACTTTTAGAAAGTGTCTTTCTCTGATAAGCAAAAAAGCCACTTCCTATGCTGTGCTGCTTAAAAGTTTAAAAAAAAAGTCTCTTCAGTTAAGATACTGGCAAACTGGAAGCAAGGTGATGAAATGCATGGGCAAGTAAACAAGGCTTGCAGAAGTGGGAGATGTCAGTCTGTATAGGTTCCCTGTAGGGTTGGAGTGGCATCAGATGTGACATGGAGGTTATACAGGGTAGTTTCCCCAACTTGCTTCATCACAGTGTTCTACATTTCAGGTACAAATTCTTGGGGCCTCCCTTCAATTATTCTTGAGTGAAAGGGACTGATTATTCCAAAGTGGCTGCAGTTGGTTTAGGTCCTCCAGTCCAACTCAACACCAAAGAAAGAATTGAAAAAACAGGCATTTTGTCATTCCTCCAAAGGTAAGATTATAATTCAGAAAAGACTCTGAAATTCACCAGGTTAGCATAGTCTACATCAAATTGGGGGTTTGGAAAAAACCCTTCAGGGCAAGGGAACTCTCACCAGAACTGCTGCTTAAGAACAACTCTTTACTCCTTCCATAATTAGAGATTAAAAATTGTGTAATCTGGAGGCATAAATATGATCACAGCTGGCTTTTTCTCAGTGGCTAAATGAGAAGCACAGTGTATTGAAGTAGCTTGAATGTACCCTCCATTGCCTCCTTCAACCCATAATGGTAATGAGGCCTCTCATTGGCTTCAGCTTCAAGTTTGTGGGACTTGAACTAGATATAATCACATATAGAAAGACTTTAAAAGTGGAGTGTTCCTAGGTCTTGGGCTTGAGACCCATATGTGGAGATTGTTGGGAAAACCATAGTCATAAATTATCAAAGCAGTGGTAAAAAGGAAGTCGCAAATGATTTCAAGTAGATTCTGCAGGGCATGCCAATAAAGTAGGATATTCAAATGGGGGGAGAAGGATAGGATTTGTACCCCAATCAGTTGAAACAGGATCATGCCTGATGTGACAGCTACCAAGGACATGTATTTGGTAAAGGTGCAATTAACCAGTCCTCAGTTCTGTGGCATCTCATTTACCGAAGGGACTGGCTTACTGTGGAAGAAATCAAATGGCTTCTAAGTTACATCCTCAAGCAGGTTCTGCTCATCTAAAGTAATGGACTCCACAAAAGAAGCAAATAAACCTTTTTATTTCCACAACACAGCCCATCTTCCCTTTCCCTCAGGAACGTAAAACAACCTCAGCGATCAAAGCTGAGGACAAAAGCTGCTAAGTGACAGAAGGCAAGGAGTTACTAGAAAAACAGATTACACCCAAGGCTCTCCTCTCGGGGGATCCAAACCCCTGTCCCCAGGCTCCCAGTCAGGGCTTGCCACATGGAGGGAACTAAAGACTTGAAGAGGACAAAGGAATTTCACTGAACAAAAGGGAAAGGAGCCTGAGAATGAAAAGACCTGGAGGGATAGGATGGGTGAGCTTTGCTTTTGGGCTGAGTACTGGAAAAAGGAAGGGGGAGAAAATAATTTATTGGGTGATATAAAGGTACGTGGTTTCAATGGTGTCCACCATTCTAGACCTCTCACTGAGGCTAAATTCTGGCCAGTCTATGGAGGTAGAAATTGGGGATGGAAGGAAAGTGTAGAATCCCTTCTACTTCCCCCGGATAGTAAGACATTATTACCCAGCTCCACCCTTTTGCCCCGCCTGCCTCCCCAAAAAAGCTTCCAAATCCCTTAGCTAAAATTTGCATCAGAAAATGGAATTGGAATGGGGGCTGTCATCAGTCTTGCCCAAATCCTCCAGCCTCAGAAGTGACTTGAAGGTTGAAGAGCAGGGGTGGGGAAAGGGAAGTTTAGTAATGAAATTACCATCTCCCCTCATCCCCTACTCAAACTCAGAACCCTGGGCCCACAGGAGGGATAACCAGGCAGCTATTCTCATCAGGGACCCATGCAGACCTGTTTGGCAGACATAGGTGAGAGGAGGCAAAGCTGGAGGCCAAGAAAGTTCTTTAGGCTCCTAGAGGGAGATGCAGGAGTGGGAAGCAATGCAGTAACAGTGGGAGGAGCCTTTGAGGGCCATCTTCCACCACCACCCGCCCCCACAGTGCTGACCAGAGGGGCCCCTACGGGTGGCAGGCTGATCAAGGGCAGAGCTTGATGCGGGTGCCCTTGGAGAGCACCCGGAAGAAAGGGAAAACACGCTCGCCCAGGAAAGCAGCCGAGAAGGTGTGCACGTGGGCCAGAGTCTCTGCATTGTAGAAGCCCAGGCGCCCGGCCTCATAGTCCAGGTACACACCAAAGCGCCTCGGTTTCTCACTTGGGCTCAGCAGTGTCTGCTCCGTTGAGCTCTGTGCCTGGTAGCGTTTACCATTGGTGCCCACACACCACACTTCCCGCTGGAGCAGGGGCTGCTGGGGCAGGTAGAGCCGGCGACGGCGATGATGATGGCGTGAGGAGCAGCTGGCATCCCCGCTGCCCACAGAGGACCCCCCAGAGCCCACCTTCTCCTTATGATGGGTCGATTCACGGGCAGCACCCACTGCCCAGCCCCGCCGCCCACCCACCTCTACCTCCCAGTAGTGCCGGCCAGAGCGGAAGCCCTGGGCCCCCAGTACACAGCAGTCCGCTGAGAAGTGCTTGGAGTGGTCAGCAACCTCCTGCCGCCGCTCTGCCAGGCGGACCCCTCGGCGGTCAGGGGACAGCATCAGGGCCGGGTGAGCCGTGTCAGGGTCCAGTGTCAGGTCCACTTGGGAGGGGGGGAGGACAAATACGCCAGGGCTGGAACAACTGTTCTCCATCAGAAGCCAACTCCAGGGTTCGGCCTTTCCTGCCACCTTTCACCTCCCTCCCCCCATCCAACCAGCCTCAGCTCCCCACCCCATCCTACAGGCCAGGCTCAGGTTCCTATGGGCTCCACCTCTTTCTCCACTCTTGTTTCCAGGACACCAGACAAGTCTTCCCTCTGGCCCCGGCTATTCTTGCCACCTCCCCACCCCCAACACCTACCTGGGCCACGAGAAAAGCTACTCTTGGCCTGAAGCCCCGCGTGGCCTGCCTTTATCCTGCTCCATCTCAGCACCCACTCTTCCCTCGGGGCCCAACTTCCCTCAGAACCCCATCTCAGGTCTGTGAAGGGAAAGGCAAAGGAAAGTCTCACAGGTGACCTCCCTACCTCGGGCAGCCTGACAGAACATCCGGCTCATTTTCCTCACGATGGCGTCTGTCAGGAAGTCATGGCTATGGGGTTGACACGGGTCAGGGGACCAGACCTCTGGGGGCTGCAGCTGTACCTCTTCACACCTGGAGGAAGGGGACCGGGCAGGGGGTGGGACCACGATATTCCCAGAGGGAAGAATAGAAACTGAGGGGAAGGAGAGGAGGATCCAGGAGGCAGAAACTTGGGTCCTGGGGAAGGAAGGAGAGGAGCAGGATATCCAAGAGAGGCAGGGATGGGGAACCAGATTCCACTGGGTCACAAAGGATAAAGGGTGGGAACACACCTATTGAAAGTCTCCTTGATGTCCTGGGAATAACAGAAACAAAAAGAGGGAGAGGGAAAAAGAGACAAAGAGAGAGTCAGCTGCACAGGGGCGGCTCCTTTCTCCCAATCTGATTCCAGCCAGAGAAAGGAAGGACTGAACTTGAACAGGGAGGCAGAAAAAGCACCCTCAAGGCCCTCAACCAATGTGCATCTATCTCAATCATTCCTATGCCTCAGCATGCCTAACTCATCCTGCTGTGAGCCCAGTAACAGAATTTTCAACCCCAGTAAGAGAATTTTCAAAATTGACTTGGTCATCTTTCAGGATGTCACTGTCAAAAATTCTTTTCTCAATTCTTATTTAAAATCTCCCTTCTACAACTGAATCTTCTTTCTTTTCACTAGGTATAATCATCACACAAACCACATTCTGTCTCCAGCCTCAAAAAACCTTTTGGTCTTCAGGTTAAGTCATTGTGGGTTCCTCCCAATGAGAAGAGAGGCAGCTCTGCACAGCTGTTACAAGCACTGCCTGACAGAGCAAACACGATACTGGGGGGCAGACAGGGAAGGAGGCACTGCTCACCTGGAGCAGCCGCAGGCCCCCCTGCTGGCTCCGTTCTTGGGCCTCGGCCAGCAGGCGGCTCAGCTGGGTAGCCTGCTCTGCAAGGCGGCTGGCTGCTGCTCCTGCGCGCCCCAGCTGGGCTTCGTGCATCTCTCGGAGGCGCTGCTCCAGCCCTGCCTGTTCTTCAGCCAGAAACCGTGTCAGCCGCCCAAACTCTGAGGCCACAGCCGCCAGCTCCGACTTCATCTGGCTCTGGGATGATGCAAAGAGGATGATGGATACCACCTCAACACACAGAAACATAAACCTCCAGTTTTGCAACTGCTGCCCCTCAACCCAAGGCAAAGGAGCCCTATATCCCGAATGGAAAGAGGCTCCTGTTCCCTTTCCCACCTCCCAGCTTTACCACACACCACTCCTACACTCCTGGCACAATGGTCCCAAACTCTGCCTGCAACACTTAACTCCACCTTGGCTACCTAACTCGACTCATTCTTCAGGTCTAAGCTTAAACATTCTCTGAGAGAAGCCTTGCCTCCCCTCCAGATCTAAATTTCATTATTCTGATTTCTGATTTCATTGTACAAATACCACTGTATCTCCTCAAGGCAGACATCTCAATTTGAAATGGTCAGTTTACATTGGAATACCTTTTAACCTTTCCCCCACTGCACCATAAGCTCTGTTTGCCAAAGAGTCCTCGGACCCTGGCACAGCACCATCCACAGATAGGTGCTTGGTAAGAATTTTTTGAAATGAATAAATAAAAAATTCAGGAATCAAGATAGGAAGTTAGGGTCCTGATTTACACCACTTGTGTAACCTTGGGAAAGTAACTCAATCCTTTTATCAGGAGTTGGCAAACTTTTTCTCTAAGGGCCAGATAATATTTTACACTTTAAGGGCCAAGAAGCAAAATCAAGGATATTATGATGTCGGTACTTCTATATACAATGAGAGAAAACTTCTGCCCACTCCCACCCCATTTGCCTGGGCTGAGCAATCCTGGATGATGGGCACCATTTTCACCCAGATATCAGCTAGACACATTCTTGGGACAAAGAGTAACAGGCCAGAGTGGGGAGGGAAGTCCTGGCTGGCCAAGGAGGTGGAGGAAAGTCAGTTTTACTCTCTGTCCCAGTGACACTCAAATCCTGACACTTTCTCAGCACCCCAGGAACCCAGAAGTCTCAACTTGGGTAGCTGGCTGGAGGCAAGATAACTCGCCGACTCCCAGACTCAGATTCTACCACTCAGTCCTGGCAGTTGCCAGCAGCAGAGTCCCTAAAGGATAGGTGGCAATGAATGAGCACGGGCCCTGGGATGTGGCAAGGCCCAGCCACTGGCCAGGGGGGCAGGCATGGAAGGGATAAGGGAAGAAGTCAGACAGGAGGGATGTCCTGGCTTGGTCTCTGAAGCTCAGTGCTAGGCCATTCCAGTGCCTGCTGGCTTTACAAAAACAGGCAGGGGGTGAGAGATGGAAATTAGGAAAAACATATCTAAAAATACTCCTTGTGGAGGGGTAAGCAATAATGAAAAAAGGCTGAGAAACACTAGAAGATATAAGGACTAGACGATACTATGTCTCTGCAATGCTAACATTCAGTAATTCCTCCCCATCCACTAAACACTCTTGGCTCCCTCTCATGCCTAGGGCTGCTCTGCCCACCACCTGCCAACCATCCTGGCACCCGGGGCTTCTCTGATGGCTGCTATGTGGATTCTTCCTTGCCCCTTTCTGCCCTCTGTGCTATCTCATGTGGTGGGCACAGCAGTGTGGGGCACCGGCTCTGGGCTCTGCAGCCTTGGGCAGGCACCGAACCTCTCCAAGTCAGGCCTGTTTTCACTCCCTTTTGGAACCTAGGAACAAACACCTCCTGACCCACTAAGGCCCCTTTCTCTTCAGAACGCTAGGAAGGTGTCGACCTCTCTCCCAGGCCTTGGCTGCCCCTCTTCCAGGGATCTAGTCACCATTTGTGAGAGTGGGGAACCCATCTTCCCTGCCCTGACCACAGAGCCAGTCAGCCCCTGCCAAGGACATTCACCCACCTTCAGCTCTGTCACCCGCCTCTCCTCCTTGGCCTTCATCTTCTGCACAGCCTCCAGGTGCTTCCTCAGTGGTTCCACATGTCCCTGCAGTTTGGCCTGAGGGAATGAAAAAAGGAAGGTTAGAGGCCTGGGCTAAGAGAAGGACCTGTCCTCAGAGCCCACCTCCCCCATCCTCCCTGCAGTGGTTTGGGGCTCAAAGCCTGATCCCCATCACAGGTATCAAATGAGCATCATACTCTCTTCTTCCCCTTTCTTCTCTTCAGATGATGACAAAGGCCTCCAACCCTCCACCTGCACTCATGTACAGAAGCCCTGGGCGTGTTCTCTAAACATAGGATCCTGATGACTACAGAGCCCCACACTCAGAGTTGGGGTGGACCTCACTTGAGCCCCTCACCTCACAAAGTCCTTCCATATGAATATTCCTGCCTATGGTCCCTTCGCCCTCATGAGCATTCTTCCTCATAACTTCCATCTCTACTCTTTTGATGATTTTGTGCCTGTGCTAAAAATCCTTCAGTAGTTCTCCACCACTTGCAAAATATGAGGCTCTCATTGCCACTACATTTCTAGCCTCCTCTCCTACACCTACCCCTTCTATCTAGAATTTTAGTTTTAGCCACATAAAACTACTTGTCTTTTCCTGAGTATAATTTCATACCTTTATCCACGCTGTTCCTTCAGTCTGAGATAGCCCTTTTCCACTTGGCCCAAGGCATTCTTCCTTTAAAACCCAGCTACTTGACCATGGCCCTGATCCTTACCATCCCCAACTTCCTCTGTAATCCAAAGAAACATGAATACAACCTTTACAATACTTCCCAGGCACTGTAATCATTTACAAGTGTGCCTCCTCCAAGACACAGGGGCTCCTGGGGGCAGGAGCCCCACTTTACTTATTTCAATTTCTATGCTTCTCTCCGTCCATCTGCCTTCTCTCTCATTCAACTACTTGCTAAATGAAAAACAAAAACCCTCTCCTCCTAAGGTTTTAAGCTTCACAGCAAATATGCACTTGAGCCGTGTGTTCCAATCATCTGTAGCAGGATCTTTTTCTTTGAAGGGCGGTTAGAGAGACCAGTAAGGGTGAGATAAGCCCGACCTACCTGCTCTTTCCCTTTTTATCTCCTCTACTACTTCTGCCCTCTCCTTCCTTTTCCTTGAGTGGTAATACAAGGCAGAAGAGCTCAAGCCTACACTCCAACCTGAACCTAAACGCAGACCTGAGGCAAGCCATGCTACCAGTTCCCTCATCTTAAGATGGGAATTGGGAATAACAGAATCCACGTCATGGACAGTATGCTTAGCACAGTGTCTGCCATACAGCAAAAGATCAGTAAATGTCATCTAATATTCCCTGTCTAGGCCTAGGCTGCCAATGACAGCCTGATAATGACCCTTGAACTAAAGAGGTTATTGACCCAGAGTACAAAAGGCAGTTGTTGCACAGGATAAGTGGTTGTAGAAAAAAATTACAGTAATAATAAGATTACAATCAATCCATAATGTGAAAATAGTATAAACTACCCCAAATTTTGCCTTTTGATATTACTTTCTACTTTTCTCCAGTAGTGTCAATAATTTCAACTCTATTAAGTCAGAATTCATGATGCTTAAATTTCCCACTTAATATTTTTCCTAAATTGTTGACAAAAAGTTCATAAGCACATATCCAAACAGAGTACTATTTAAGAGAAATTTTCAAAGACCTTCAACTTTTTAGGAGCTTCATTTATAGATCATTTGTGTGTTATTACCTATTCAATACGGAAATACTTCTACAAAGTAACACTGTGCCAAGCTATTGCTAGTTAGTGTACGTATCTGAAAAGAATAAACTACCTACCTGTAAAATAGCCTATAAGTTGGAAAGGGCATCACTTGAATTAGTTCTACATAATAAAACTTACATATTTACATTTGCTGATCTGTTAATATCAGATTATTTGTGTCCATATGGCCTCCCCAAATAGCAGAGCTCTACTGGGGTGGCATTCAATAGATGTGGCTAACATAAATTAAAATCCAATTTCAGAAGCTCTTCGGAAGAGTCCTGCAGAAGGAAGGTAGAGAAGAAGGAGTAGAATGCCCATGGATAGTCCACCCCAGGATCCAGTTAACAAAGTGAACATACATTGATGTTAACTAGGAACCGAGTTAACCGAGGGAATATTAAAGGGAAGGACTAAAGGAGCTCACAACCTCTCCTAATAACGCAGGGCCTAAAAGGCAGGCGATGTTACCAACGCAGTGATTCCCATGCTAGGCAGGGCTTTCTAAAGACATTCTCCTCGTCACTGATTCAGAATCCCTAGGGTACTTTTGAAATCTCCTAGTTATTGGGATAATCAGCCAGGTTTGACAGTTAGTGTGTGGAAGAAATAGTTACTTGTTATAAGGGGATGTAGGTCTGTCTTAGCTGTATCACTCACAGATCCAGACACGTTACTCTACAATTGTCATAAGACAAAAAAAGCTCTGCGCAGACCACACAGAAGCAGCTACCCTCTCCCCCTCCTGGTCCCACTGCTTCAAATCCATCTGGGCCTTCACTCAGTTTTGTCCTGGATGGCTATTTGTGCTGGGTGTCTCACAGAAAAATCTCCTTTATGTCCAAAAAGAGTCAGGATCAGAAGTAGGGGGCAAGATATTAACCAAACTAAAATCAGACTCCAAGAAGAAAAGTCACATGTCAGAAAAGTCAAACTAACAACAGACATTCAAATGGTGGTGACATTGTTAACAATACAGGCCAGGGGAGAAGGGGTCATAACCAAGTCCATCACTTACAAGTAGCTGTGTGGTCCTTTGTATATTACTTATATCTGTTTCCCAATCTGTAAAATGGAAACAGATAGCATATCAAACTCACAGGGTTGTTTTGAGTTTTAAATGAGATAGTCCATGAAAAGTGCTTAGTAAGTGTTTGGTAATAATACTGGAGAAATTAAAGTTCAAAGGCATTCAGAGACTTGCCAGAGTGAATTCAGAGCCAGGTGTTCTGACTTATAAGCCTCTCCCTTTTTTCTGAATTCCCAGGGAAGAAGTTCCGGTCAGTACATCAGACTGATGCAGATCCAACAAAAATCCTCTGCGAGAACCACGCCATATCATGGGGTGGGTGGGATACCCATTAGAAGGCCTGTGTAGAGCATTTGTGTCTGACACTAGTGGTCATTTCTATGCTCCTGCTCCTCAGAGCCCTTTCTTGTTCTTTGAGGCCCCAAGTTCTTCCCATCTCCAGAGGTCTCAGTCGAAGACTTAAGACTAACCCAGAAGAAAATGAGACTGGTGGTAAAGCCCTACGGCCTGTCATCTGCACTCCTACACTTAGGGACAGTAGAAGTGTGAAACAGCAGTGGCTTTTCCCCAGGAGATGAAGCCCAGTGATATGGCATCACCAGCTTTGCCCAATTTACTTTGAGGAAGCCAGTCTTCCCTGGTCGTCTTCACTGTATGCTTTGTCTGTGTACAGGATCCTTCTCACTCTAACCCACCTTGGTGCCAGTAAGTCCTTGGATAAGAAGAATCAGTTCATCAGTACAAGAGATTCTTTGGGAGGATGACATGTTTCCTTTCCTAGCTTCTCTTACTTCCTCTCCACCCCCACTAAACTCCCTTCTTCTACTTCTCTCACCTTGTACTCCTGCACCACCTCCTCCAATGGCACCACGCTGTGCTGTTTGTGGCTCCTGGATTCTCGGCACACCACACAGATGGCCTCTTCATCCACCTCGCAGAAGAGCTTCAGGGCTTCCTGGTGTTTGGGACAAATGCCCTGCTCGGTCCCACGGCTCCCTCGACCAGGAGTTGGGTGCATCTGTCGAATCACCTGGACCATGTTGGCCAGCTGCAGGTTGGGACGGAAGCTCCGCCTAGGAAAGCTCTTTCGGCACTGGGGGCAGGTGAAGCACCTCCGAGGGGCTGGAGGCGGGGGCAGTGGGGTGACGGGCTCTAGCTCTTCTTCCTCGTCCTCCTCCAGCACTTCCTCCTCGTCCTCCTCATCCTCCCCCCTGAGGTCCTCCTCCATGTCCCCCAAGTAGTAGTCCAGGTCTTCCTCCTCGTCCTCCTCCTCCCACACGTAGTCCACGTTATCCCAGTTGGACCCGCCCACGCCACTGGTCCAGAACACACCCTCCTCTTCCTCCTCGACCTCCTCCTCCATGTCACCCTCATACTCTTCATCCCGCATGGGGGTGTCCCACCCCCCACCGGCCCCCACAGCCTCCACTTCCTCCTCCTCCCCGTCCTCCTCCTCCTCCTCCCGGTCTAATTCGTCCCTGTCCTCTTCATCCTCCCCTCCCCACAACTGGGTTACACACACGCGGCAGAAGTTGTGCCCGCAGCCGATGGACACGGGGTCCGTGAAGTAATCGAGGCAGATGGCGCACACCGCCTCCTCCTGAAGGGTCTGCACGGGGTTGGGTGCCATGGCAACGGCAGCCATTTTAGTGTCCAGTCAGCCAGTGTAGACGGGCGGCGGGGGTCGGGGGTCTTCCCCCTCAGACGCCCTGACGACCCGGCCCCACTCCCAGCCCTGCCTCTTCACACTTTGCCTCAAGCGCAGCCAGAGAAATGTCCTCCCAACAACCCACCCCTCCACACACAGTACCCTACTCCCAGACGACAACCGTGTCCCTGCGAGAGGAAGGGAAGAGCAGAGCGCCACTGCCAAGTCCCTCAAGTAGCCCTGAGTGCAAATCTGCCCTAACGCTCCCTTGGCCTCCTTATAAACCCCCGCCCCTCCTCACTTCCTGGCCCCTCCCCCTCACTTCCGGCCTCCCTGCCAACACTTCCGGCGCCTGGGAGCCACCGCAGCTCGCGAGTTGCCTCCGCGGTTGCGCTACGCCCCCTTCTCCCTCTCTGCCCCCGCCGGGACCCTGGGCGACAGGAAACGGCGAGGAGACGCTCTAGCAGGCACCCAGGAACAGGACAGGAGGGCTAGAACGATGGAGGCCCACGTCTCGGTGATGCAAGGGAGCGGGGAACGCAGGCGAAACAGAAGGACCGGCCTCCCCCATCTCCTGCCACTGGGGGCAAACTTCGGAAGGCGGTGGAAGCGCTTGGTGGCCCTCCGCTCTCGGTGCTATGACCGCATCGGCGCGGCGCCATCCTACTGACCGGACACGGAGTCGCAACACCGACTCCCCGCAGCCCATGCCGGAAGCGGAGGGGTGGGCCCTGTGAGCGCCCTGAAGTACTTCCGGCCCTTCTAGGCGGAGGACTTTGTTGTTTGAGGACTCAGTCGTCCCTCGGGGACGGCGCAGGGGCGGGGCCCGAGACTCTTCTCCCCCCTCCTCCCCCCCGCCTCGCAGCTGTAGTCGGCGTTTCCACACCCATTTTAGAAACTGCGGTCCGGTCGCTGTCGCGTCCCAACTGCCCGTCAGTAAAGGACTGGTGACAGATCGTTACCGGCACGTTCACACGTGGAGCACTCGAGCTGTAAAATGGGAATCCTCTTAAAGATGTATTCTTAAGTGAAAAAAGCAAGGTGCTGAACGATGTGTAGAGTACACTACCATCTATGAAAAAGAGGGGAAAATGTTAAATGTATTTGATATCGTAATAGTCCTGTGTGTGCTCATGTAAAATAAGGGTAATAGTGCTTGTCCAGAGGGTTTTGTGAGATTAGAGTTAATGTCATGCAAAGCGACTAGAATGTTGCTTAGCACATAGTGTAATATAAGGTTTAGCGACCCTTTATCATCGTTGTCGTCTGTCTGGAAGAATCCTAGCAGCAGAGTTTCTCTGGGAAGGCTGAGGGTCCGGGGTAGGAAGGACACTTTTTCGTATATGTCGTTCTGTATCTTTTGAATTTTGAACCAAGTCAATGTATTAAAAAAGAAAACTTTTTTTCTAAATGTCATGGATTCATACAGCACTTTCTGAGCTGTGCACCACGCGTGCTCTGCACCCAAAATACCTCCAGGTCTGTCTGCATGGGGTCCCAGCCTAAGGGCAGGGACTCAAGTTGGGTTTGTGGGTTTGATTTTACTTGAGAGACTCTTATCCGGGATGTAGAACGGTATTGGGAAAGATGCCGCTGTGCTACCAAGAGCATCTCTGCGACATAGATTATTTGTGCGATAGAAATACTTGAGGCTGTTAACAAAATGACTGTTTAATTTTTTAAAAAACCGTGGGGGAAGTTACAGGACCATAACTCATGTGCGGAGCGCCCAGTGAGTGCCGGACGCCGCGCGATGCCAGGACCGGCAGGCGAACTGACCTCGCTCCGGAGGGAGCCTGCGCGTGGACGCGCGCCCCTAAGGGGCTGGTCTGCACGCGCCAAGCACGAGTCCTCGTGGGCGAACGGCTGTCCTAGGCCGTGCCGGGAGCTGTGGCTCTGCTGTGCGGGAGAGTGCGGCTGCAAGGCGTGACCGCGGCTCAGCCGGCCCGCGCAGCCCTGCGGTTCCCGGCCTGTGTAGAGTCCGGTGCGTGTCAGGCGGCCCTCTGCCGTGCTGGTTTCTGTAGTGTAGTGGTTATTACGTTCGCTTCACACGCGAAAGGTCCCCGGTTCGAAACCGAGCGGAAACAACTTTTGCTCTCGCTTCGATTTCCGTTGTCATCTGCTCACCTCGCCTCTCGGGGAGACGGGCTATCACCTGAAGGGAAGGACAGGTGTGTGTCCCTCTGTATCTCTGTTTCAGGGAGACGGGCAGTGGAGCAGGATCGCGGGAGAGCCGCACTCGCAGCATAGCACTGTAGATGCTTCAGTGTGAGTTCAGGGCCCGCGCCTCAGCTAACCCCTTGCTTTGCCCTCGGAAGCCCGCACGGTCACCTCTCCTAGTCGAGGGGCATAGTCTTCGGATCCCCCGGCTCTAGTCTCTAGGACAGACCCAGGCGTACAGTAGACGCTCCATAATACACGTGCAGTTGCTTCCCTGCACGTGGATCTTGGTCTCCTGGGACACAACACAGATGAGCGGGGAGGTGGTCAGGCTAGTTCAGCCTGTAGAGCTTGAGATCCTTAATCTCAAGATCTGGCAGTTCGAGCCCCACGTTGGATGTGACCCTTTTTGGAAATGAAGATGGCGAAGACAACAAGGTCCTCTCGAGACCGAGAGCTAGTGGACCTCCGCATCCCCAGCGGTGGGCGCCCGTAGCTGAGCGGAAGACCTCGAATTGGAATGCGTTCGGCCCTAAGGCCCTCCCTGGCCGGAGGGGAGTGAGTGAGGGGCAGGCGCCGGCGGAGAAATTCCTGGGAGGCGGCTCCTCAGGCCGCCTTTGCGCTTGCTGAAATCCGCCTACCCACGTTCAACACGTATTAGGCGCCTTCTGTTTACCAAACGACAAGGTGTCCGGGGCGACACCTGGGCCGCCCGATTCGCTACCGCCTTACTCTGTGATTTAGAGGTTAGATTCCGCGCTCTCACCGCCGCCGCCCGGTTTCGATTTCCGGTCAAGAAAGAGGTGCCCTGGTAATCTGAGATCCTCGTCTTCAGTATACTCTATTTCTCAGTTTTAAGAGTCGATCTTTTTGTAAAATGTTGCCCCACGCAATCCGGCCTCCACTTTTCCCCCCACACATAAAGGAATGTAAAAATGTCCTTTATTTTGGAACACGCTAACATGAACATCCTCAGTTTACCCGTCTTGTCAAGAAATTCTTCCTGAACTTCAACTGAAATTCATTCCTTCCTGTTAACTGTTTCCTTAGTCCCGCAAATTCAGCCCGTTTTCTGTTTCTCGTCTGTAGAAGTCTCCTCCACATACACAGCAGACCACAAGAGAAGTCTGTTGATCATATAAAGCTGGTTTATTTCCCTTGCTAAGCGAACGATACAAAGCCGATACAAAGCCTCAGTCTCGGAAGTGTATCGAAGCGGGGAGTTAGGGAGGGTTTACATGACACTGTGTGAAGGCAGTCTGGACCGGAATTGGTCAGAAAATGTCAAACAGGCAGAGTTGCTAGTAGTCCAGCCCCGCTCTGCTCAGGCCACCCTGGGGAGTTACTGTTACCGCAGTCTTATCTGGGAACTTATGAGTCTAAACAAGCTGGTGTTCCAAGAGTTTCAACTTTGACACTTAGTGTTGCACAAATACTTGCGGATTTGTTTGCAAATTGTGGTTTCAAGGTTATTTTTTACACCTTGACTGGGCCTGGAAAACATTCCTAAAAGATTCTGGCTTTTCATTAAGGGGAAGCCGCAATGGACCAGCTTCTCTTCCCCGTCTGCCAACAAACAAAGGAAGGCTGCCTGAGCTTTCCACTACAATTCCTGCTTTTCTCTCTTCTCCACCCCTCCACTGTCCCTCCGGCCAGGCCGGGTTTGGAATCCCTCTCCGGGTGAGTGACCCACGCTGCTCTTGGCACAAAGAAGTCAAGCGTTCTTTAGCTGAGACGTTCAGCAAACACATGAGATCTTTGGTCTTTTGCCCCCTGGGTGATGGAGACCGGAGAGACAGAGAGACTGGCTCAGAGTTACCTTTTTAGAGGGATCCCTTCAGGAATAACAAGCAGGAGGTGTGAGAAGAGCGAGGCTGTGTCAGGGAGAGGAGCTGGAAGGACACAGCTGTGGTCCCTGATGGGAGGCGGCTGGTGAGGCAGCAGCTGGATGGAGAAGGGGGTGAAGGAGCTGGAAGGACACAGCTGTGGTCCCTGATGGGAGGTGGCTGGTGAGGCAGCAGCTGGATGGAGAAGGGGGTGAAGGAGCTGGACGCATGGTTTGTCCCCAGGCAAGAGAGGGGGAGTTGCGAGTTTGTGCTTTAGATGGTTTAATAACAGAGACTGAGGACTGAGGGTGAGGGGTTGAGAGAGGAGCAAGAAGTAATGAGTTCTGTCTTGAACAGGTTGGGAGGCGTCTGAAAGGACATAGCCAAGACATGTGAATCTGAAGCTTGGGGAGAGCTGTCCTTGCTGGAGCCACACATGCGGGGGGGAGAGGGTGGGCCAAGCTGGAAACCCAGATCTGACCCCGGGGAGATGGACTCCGGTAGATGGAGGACGAATCGGAATAGAAGGAGAGCCGGCGGCGAAGCTTCCACCGAGGCCAGATGAGTCGAGATGTGCAGAAAGAGGGGACAGACAAATCGGTACTCAAATTATGGTCTAGTAAGGGAAAGTGGTAAGCGTCCGTGGATCTGGCCACCGGCAGGCTCCTGGTGACCTTGAACCAGACTGGACAAGAGGGCCTCCCTCCTGGCGCTGGGGTAGAGAGGGCTTTCGGGTCACAGACACGCCGAGGACCCCTCCGAAATAGGACGCAGCCTTTGTGCCAATTCCTGGCTCCCCGGGGCTTCGGGAATCAGTGTCGGTGACGGGAAAACATTTTGCAATATTAAACCATCCATCTTACTCTTAGATTTGCGTATATGTAGATCTACGTATAACATTCGTTAAGCCTCATCCCAATACTGGATGTTAAATGCTAGGATTGATGAGTTTTATTTTTATAAACTACTTAAAAGATTTCATTAAGTTTTCAAAATTTAATAAAATTTTTATCTTTAAATAACATTGACTTAAAATTTGATATTAATTTCAATTTCCCTTTTATTTTTAATAAATAATTTTCCATAATTTAGAAGTATATAATTATTTCGAAAGCATATGTAAAATTAATTTCATTTTTGGCTTATTTATATTTATTTTAGTTTACATTTTGACGAAAATATGTTTAAATCTCGTATACTTTGGATAAAATTTGCATTTCTATAATCTTTTAAATCTTTACTGTCAATAGAGCACAAATCATGTGAAAATTTAAACCCTCCGGCCGTCTTCCTAGAAGAAAGAGAAATAGAGAGGGTTATCCAGTCGAAACCCTCAGAAGCCACTTTTACCTTCGCTCCTGCGAGGCCTGTTGCTTTCATTCACTGCATTTTTTTTTTTAATTGCTGGACGTGAATGATTTCATGACCCACTAACGGGTGGCGCTTCCTAGTTGGACAAACACTGCGGGACCGGTATTCCAGGACGAAATACTTCCAAGGGCTCTGACCTGGCGGGTGGAACGGGGAGACCTGGGCGGTGACCACGAACACAAGTCCTGTAAAGCTCCTGGAACGAAACAAGGAACCGTGGGTTTCTGTAGTGTAGTGGTTATCACGTTCACCTAACACGCGTAAAAGGCCCCGGTTCGAAACTAGGCGGAAACAACTCAGTCTCCGTTGCTTTTTCTTCACTCAAAGAATTTCTTCTAATTAGTGAATTTGTCTCATTCAGTCATTTGTCGTTGGAATGTACGTGCCTCTACATACACTATTATAGTTTTATCCGTACTCCTGCATGTCCCAATCCATTACCAGTTCACTGCAATCAGTATATTCCAGGCTTCTAGGTCTATGGCGCCAAGAAGGTGGTCTTTGTCATCAGAGCCTGCCTTCAAAGAACTTGCAATCCTGATCGATTAAAAGATAACAAAAGGCGGAAATGCCACGCGACGACAAATGACATATTGAAAAGTGCAAGAAGGAATGAGTTGAAATTCAATTAAGCACAGCCCGGAAAGTGGCGCTGGTTCTGCCCGCGCACTGCTGGTGACTGGCTGGGCAGAAAGCCGGCCGCTCCCGCACGGTGCCGAGGACGACATCCTCACTGCGGACGCCACCGCGAGCGAGCCTGAGTTTTTCTACCCTGACTGGGTCCACTCCCATCCCGCACCTCCCCCATCCACCGGTCCTCAGTGGGGCCCCCTCCGCTCTTCCGGTGGCGCCTTACGCTCTGGCTTCCCGCGTGCCCCCCAGTGCAGACCCCCCTGGAGTCTACGCTGTAGCCCTCCCAGCGTCTGGTATGTCCTCAGCGGCGGTGCAGAGAAGTAAAAAGGACCGTCAGTCTCTCCAAAAGTGTCTAGGTGCCCCGCCCTCTTCACCTATCCTCATTGGCCTCCGGGCAGAGAGACGCGACAGGTGTGTTGGGAAACAGGCTCCAGAGGTCAAGGGGAAAAGGCAGCGAAAGCTCCAGAGCAGCCCAGCAGCGCTCCCCTCCCCTAATCCAGAGCTCCTGGGGGAGAGAGGTCAGTGGAGATGCGCACTGTGTAGACCCGTGCAGCGCAGTCTGCTTCCACGCCTAGAAAAGGGAGTGCACACTTGCACACACCTGACGGCGCCGCCTTACACACCTGACAAGAAACTTCTTTCCTAGCACTTCTGCCAGACTTGAAAATCAAATAAATAAAACATCAAAGTGGTAAATCAAATTCTCTTTAAAGTTTCATACATCTTAAATGCAGGCAAAGCATAATCAAAACTAGCCCAGTGATGGCAAAACTTGTTAGACCATCTGCATCTGCATAATATACACAAAGTATATCAATATCGTGGCTGTTTCTTTATCATTGCTCTTTCTTACTCATTTGTATACCTTCCCAGCATTTACAGATGTACTCACCCAGCAGGAAGGCCAGGGCCCAGCCCTGGAACTTAGAGCCCCAGAGCAGTGAAGCATTTGGGAGAATTCTCCCAGACTTCCCCTGCTGACCCAATTTCTTTTCTTCCCTCATGTTTTACTGACTGATTTAAGCTGAGCCAGTACGTGCCCTCCACCCCAGGCTCTGGACTGCCAGAGTGTCTCTGCACCACCTCCAAGCTGACCTCCTTGGTGGCCCCAGGGCTTTGGGAGGCCAGGACCGTCACTTAGTCCTGTCGCTCTTCTCTGGGTTGATTTTAGCCTGTGCCTCAGCTGTCAGGAGAGTTCTCACCCATCTTGTGGAGACAGTACACAAATCCAAAGCAACACAATTAACAGCAAAGATCTGGCTGTGCTGGGCAACAAGCCCTGCAGGAAGCGGTCTCCTGTGAGTCGTACTTCTTTTGGGCTACATTTAATGTTAACTTGTCATCATGGCTGTACAGCTTTCCTAGACTCATCTTGTTTCAGTTAACGCTGTTATTCTCTTTCTGATGCTTGAACTGTAGCTGTGTCGGTGGGAGCCCCTTTACACTTGCTGCCCGTCTGTCCTCTCAGCTTTGCCCTGACTATATGAAAGCATCCTTGTTTCCTGGCAGCAACTCACACTTCGAGCCTATCTGTAATTTTTCCTGCCCTAGGGTGCAGAGGAATGTTCAGGGAGCTAGAAGTTTTTTCAGCGAAGACTAAAAGAAAAGAGCCAAATCTGGGTGCCAGGGCAGTGCATGGGGCTGAGGATCCCTGGCTCCCCCACTTCCAAATTAACTTAGGGAAGTAGTTTAAGGGATGTGAGTTCACATTGATGGTTCTATTTAGTTGTAGCTTTGCTAGATCTTTGCATTTTTTTCTTTTTTTTTGTGAGGAGATCAGCCCTGTGCTAACATCTGCCCATCTTCCTCATTTTTTGCTGAGGAAGACTGGCCCTGGGCTAACATCCATGCCCATCTTCCTCTACTTTATATGGGACGCCGCCACAGCATGGCCTGACAAGCAGTGCATCTGTGCGCTTCCGGGATCCCAACTGGCAAACCCCCAGCCACCGCAGTGGAGCTCTCGCACTTAACCACTTGCGCCACCCGGCTGGCCCCCTGCATTTTTTTCAACTAAACCTCAACATTATTACTCTACAAAATTATCTTCCTAGATGTTTACCTCTCACTCAAAGTAATTGTATTCCCTTTTGCTTTATTTTTAAAACTTTTTTATTTGGAAATTTAAGGTAGAGAGAATGGTATTATGAAACCCTAGTACCCATCACCCAGCTTCCACAATTCTCTCTCTTCCACTATTCCTGTTTAATCTCTACCTTCACCACTTCCCACCCCACTTGCTCTTTTCTTTACAATCCTCATAGATCTCATGGATCTTTCTTCTATAATTACTTTATTGGCCATCTCCCCTTCAGTCTGTCTGGTCTCTGTCAACCTTTAGGGTTTAGGAAACAATATTAATAGCTACAAATCCCATGAATTGGGCCCTTAGTATGGACTCGGCATTGTTCTAGGTGCTGGGCGTACGTTGGCTAATTGCATCCTTGCAACAAACCTATGGTGTACCCCTATTAAAAGGAAACTTCATTTATTCAGTCGTTTTTCATTGCAGTGAAAAAGACAGGCCAGGTCTCTGCCCTCCTGAAGTTTAGCTTCTGATAGGCAATTAAGATAACAAACAAGTAAACAGAGAAATAATCTCAGACGGTGATAAGGACTGTGAAAAAATTAATGCAGGTGTTCTAGTAGAGTGGCAGGCAAACAGAGGACAGCATTAGAAAGATGGGCCAGGAAACATGCATTAGAAGAGGTGACAATGAGCTGAGGCAAGAAGATAAGAAAGAGCCAGCCTTCCAAAGGTCTTGGGGAAGAGACTTTCAGGCAAGGGAACAGAGGGTTCAAAGACCCTGAAATAGGAGCTTGCTTGGTGGGTTCAAGGATGAAGGGAAGACCAGGGGCTGGAGGGTAAGCAGCTACAGCTGGACCTCCTTGGCTCTGCATTCTAATGACTCCATCCACACCATTTGCTGTTTCTGTTTGCCAGTGGATAGAAAAATGAGTGGAGGACACTGGATCTGCAGTCTTAGAGGACCCCTAGGCTAATGAGGAACACAGTAGGACCTGAACGCAGAGTTTTTAAGGACAGATGAGTGAGCACATAGGTTCATTCAGGAGACTGCAATTAAATAATACACCAGGGGGTTCTGAGTGCTGTGGATTGGAGGTTAAAGCAGGGAGTCTGCAGCAGCAACCAAGGTTCAGATACTAGCTCTGCGCTCCAGATGTGTGACCTAATTAGTGACGCCCCCTCCGCACTCCTCATTCAAGGTTCAGAGGGATAAGTCTGTAACTGTCATTTGAAATGTCGAAGAGAATATCACCAGCCACTTAGATGTTCAGTATGACACCTTTTGGTAACTTTAATTCATGAAGTGAAAGGGATTGTTCCTGTTGTTTCAAAAATGGCTAGCTTCATAAGAAAAACAACTGTTTTTGTAAGTTGAATTTAACCTTGAGAAAACTGGGTTTTAACAGTTACAACTATAATAAGTTGAATATTACTCACAAAACAAGTATGTAGTCTTTTCCATATTCAAAAGCTTTCCACTTGCCCTTAGACACTAAACATCTCAAATGACAGCAGAGAGGGTTTCCCAAAATATCCCGTGATTTTAATCCAGTTGGTCCTGACATGGAATGGAGGAGCAGGTCGCAGTTGGTCCTGACATGGAATGGAGGAGCAGGTCGTGCCCTGTCATCTTTTGGCCACTCTTCCTCTTGCAGGCAGTCCTCCAGAATTAGGTTGTTCTGGTTGACATTTTATCTTCCTACGTATCCAAGATTCACATTCCCCAGGACACAAGCATGTGACTGAGACTTCCCTTTTATTTGGGGAACTTGCACCCTTGAACCAATGTGATATGATATAAACCGGGTGAGCATGTGATGATGGTTGAGCCGTCTTTCCTGATGCTCCACACACCTGGGAGAATGACTTTGTCAAGTCTAGTAAAGGGAAACCACTGACTGTTAAAGTAATAAATGATACTGTAGTATTTTTAGACTAATCAGAAAATAGCCATAAATATATTAAACCTGGAGATAATTTTCTGTTTCAAATAAGCTATTTAAATGAAAATATTCAAGTGGATGGTTGATTAATAATTTATATATAAATTATATATAATCATTATTGTAGACCACAAACTACCTGTATGGTTTATATATGCCCCATATGACACCAAGACCAAATAGAAAATCACTTACAAATTTAATTTCTTATCTCCAGTTGGATTCCTCCTGTCCGAGGGAGAAAATTGGCAGAGTAACTGAGTAGGCCTTTCCAGTGAGGCCATGGCTTTGCAAGTGAAGAAAACAAGATACTCCACAGAAACAGGCCTGAAAACAGAAAAAATAATGTCCTATAGAATTGAAATAGAAACCATAATTGAGAGTGACACTGTGACCTTCAGAATCTTTTGTCGGAGTATGCTCCTGTGAGGGTGCCCTGTAGGCCCTGCAATGGGTATTATCTTGTAGGACAGGCAGTGAGCGCCCCTGGCAATGTTAAAGGGGAGGGGAGGTCACATGTTTAGCTGTATTGCTAAAGCAGCCCACTGCCACCAAAGCAGTGGAGAAGCAGGCAATCTCATTCATGGCGGGTGGGAGGAAAGAGCCTGTAGGATCCACAGCTGACGATTTGCCTTAACTACATGCTTAGTAACTGCAGCATTGATTGTAATAACAAGAGACTGGAAACAGTATAAATATCCATCAGTAGGTGATGTGTTAAACTGTGATTCATCTACAGTGGAATATTATACAGCTGCAAAAAAAGATTGAGGAAATTTTCTGTCTGGAGGTGGAAAGATCTTCAAAATATAACAGAGCTGTAATTATCTTTTTGTGTAAAATAGAGGAAAATAAAAATATATTTGCATCAAAAGAATATGTATGCAGACACGAAAGCTGTTACCTAAGGAGAGAGAATGAAAGTTAGATGTTTTTCACTGATTCAATTTTCACTGAAAAATGATCCAATTTTTGAACAGTATAGTGTATTATTTACTCAAAAGATATTTTAAAAATTTGTTTTGTGGTGCAAACTCTGTGGAAAGTGGTATGACGATTCTTCAAAAAATTAAACATAGAGCTATCATATGCTCAGCAATTTCACTTCTGGCTATATACCCAAAAGAACTGAAAGCAGGAACTTGACAGATATTTGCACACCCATGTTCATAGCAGCATTATTCACAATAGCCACGAGGTGGAAGGAACCCAAGTGTCTATTGATGGATGATGGATAAACAAAATGCATATATACACACAATGGAATATGATTCAGCCTTAAAAGGAAGGAAATTTTGACCCATGCTGCAAGATAGATGAACCTTGAAGATGTTATGCTAAGTGAAATATGCCAGTGACACAAGGACGAATACTGTGTGATTAGTCTTATATGAAGCGCCTAGAGTAGTCAAATTCATTGAGACAGAGGTAGAAGGGTTGTTGCCAGGGCCTGGGGCAAAGAGGGAAAGGGGAGTTAATGTTTACTGGGTACAGAGTTTCAGTTGGGAAAGATAAAAAAGTTCTGGAGATGGATTGTGGTTATGCCTGCACAACCATGTGAATGTGTTTAAAGCCACAGAACTGTACACTTAAAAATGGTTCAAATGGTAAATTTTATTATGCATATCTTACACAACTAAGAAAAACTCATTTTGTTAGCAGATAAAGGATAGATTAATCAATGAATGATCAGGTAGCCACAAAAAGCTCAAATGAACATGTATTGTACGCAGGAAATTTCCATTATAGCATTTCTTTATTTTTCCAAAAGCGGGTGAAGCAATGCATTGTTTCATGTGGCCAATTCTAGTTTCATGTGGCCTATCCTAGTTGTTCTAGGGACAAAAACAGAACGCTCGCCCAACGTGGGGCTCGAACCCACGACCCTGAGATTAAGAGTCTCATGCTCTACCGACTGAGCTAGCCGGGCATCAACGAGGAGGTGGGCCTTTCAACAACCCTTAGTTCAAGATAGGATTCCGGCTGTATCCAGCTCGACGTCTGACCTGGGATTTGCTAGGTATATGATCAGGCCACTGAAGGGCTTTTAGCAGCCCAGAAAATACAAATTCTGCCGCTGGTACCTGACAATCCCTCCCACTCCTCTCCATCTTCTGCTTGCTCTGCTCTGCCAGCAAACCTGGCCTTTTTGCATTCCCGGGAACCTGGTGCTGAGGAGGGAAAACATGCACATCCTGATGCCACGGGCGCCTCACCCTTGATTTTTAATCCGGAGTTTAGAGGCAGCGATAGGGGCTTGGAGTGAAGGGGGCCCGCCGACCCCTCCAACCTGCGCAAACTCCAGGGTCTGGGGTGTTTCCCGGGGCTCTGCAAAAACGCTGTTTCGAAACTTCGGAGAGGAAAAAAATAAAGAACAAGGGACGACACTTGCGCTGGAGATGCCGGGGATCGAACCCGGGGCCTCATACATGCAAAGCATGCGCTCTACCACTGAGCTACATCCCCATTCCCTCGCCTTTTCTCCGTATGCATTCTTACCCATTTGCTCCAACAGGGCGTGAGTGGGCAGCTGTCATCCGCCAGACACGGCAACCCGGAGGCTGTAAAGCCTGGTGGGCAGCCTGGCAAGCTGTTCCAGGGTCCTTTACTGGTTCCATGAGAGCGGACCTCGACTGAGGGACGCCCGGGGGGAAGATAGAGCCGGGAGAAACACCTGGAGGCAGCGGTGGAAAAAGAAGGGGAAGTCATTGGGCACGATGCCCAAAATGAACTGTGAGCTGAAAACGGAAAGTAAGGAAGACTGTGTGCAGGATGCTACGTTTGTTAAACGAAAAGAGGGGGGAATGTAGTAAAATATATACTATTTGTATAAAATAATTCAGAATTGCAAAGTTGATTGCTTGGGATTGGGAAGGGACTGGGGCGTACGCGATGGGTAGACTTTTCACTGTGAACTACTCTGTAAAACTGATTTTTGAACCACGTTTAAATCAATTCAATCCAAGAAAAGTTGATCGAGCGCCTACTATGTACCAAGAACTGCTTTAGAAAACTGGGGATCCAGCTGTGAACAAAACTGACAGTGCCTCTCCGCTAACAGCTTGCATTCCAGAGGAAGTAGAATGCTCTAAAAAAAATGGAGCCAGCGTTGAGGGAGAGCGTGGTAAGGTGTGATTTTAAACAGTGTGGTCGGGGCAGGCTTCACTGAGAAAGGGGACATTGGAAACAAGACGTGAAGGAGGCCCGAAGTGAGCCATGCAGGTATCTGGGAAAACAGAGGTCCAAATAACGGGAACAGCCAGTTCCAAGGACCTAAGGTAGGATCTCTGACATGTTGCAGGAGTATCAAGGAGGTCCATGTGGTAGGAGAGGGATCAACAGGGGAGAGTGACAGGAGATGTGGGTAGAGAGGCAGGGTGCAGGGGATGGGGACCAAGAATGGGTAGGGCCTTTAGACGATTGTAAAGACTTCGATTTTTACTCGGAGAGAGATGGGAGCCACTGGAGGGTCTTGAGCAGAGGAGGGCCATGATCTGACAACATTTTAACAGGATTGTTCTTGGTAGAGAAGATAGGGCAGAGGACGGGGACAGAAGGGGAGAGAACTGTCTGGATCATCGGGTCATTGGAGATGATGCAGTGGAGGAGGCGAGAGAGTGAGGAGATGCTGAGGACTGGCGGTGGGGTGTGAGCAATATTTTCGTTTTGGAGTCACAGAGGAACTCCCTAGTTTTGGCCTGAGTACCTGGAGGGATGGAGTTGCTGTTAAATGGGGTGGGGGTGGAGAAGGCTGTGGGAGGAGCAGATGGAAGGGCCGATCGGAAGTACAGTCGTCGGCACCGTGAGCTGGTGACGCCCTTAGAACACGCAGGTGGAGATGCTGCGCGGGATTTGGATGTGGGAGCCAGGCATCCTAGGGGACCTGGGTTGGGGATATGTATTGTGGCGTCAGCAGGGAGAAGGTCTTTCACGCCGAGAAAATGGAAAAGATCACAAGAGAGTGAGTATAGGCAGAGGTCCAAAGACTGAACAGGGGTAGAGAGAAGAGGAGGAAACTATAACGGAGGCCCCAGAAGGAGGTAGGAGGCCATGGCGGTGGGAGGAGAGCCTGGAAAGCCCTGAGAAAGGGTGTCAGGAAGCAGGAAGCATCAGAGGAGAGGGCAGGTGAGGTAGGGCCTGAGAAGGGGCCTTTGCTTTTGGGTTAGGATAGCTGAGGTCACTGGTGACCTTGACAGGAGCGGTTCCTGAGGAGGCTGGGGGTGGAAGCCGAACCGAAGTGGCCTCCGGAGGGAATGAAGAGAGCGGGGGTGGAAGTAAACAATACTGGCAGCTCTGGAGTGGGGCTGTGGAGATGAACCGGAGGGACAGTAGAAGATTGGGGCTTTTTTGGGGGGGGGTGGAATAACACCGAGTACAGCGGGAAATTTTATTGTAAATGTATCACTCGTTCAAAAACAAAAGTTAAAGAATAAACAAAGAGGAGGACAATCGCGGGAAAGGTAGCTACAGAATTGGATACAAGGTCACGCTAGGGGGTGGGGGTGGGGCAGGAGCCAGGTTCCAGACACTAAATTTAGCTCAGCACAGGGCCGGGACGAACCCGCACTCCGGGAACCTGACACTGCGGCCTGGGCGTGCTGAGTCGGCCTCGGGCTGCAAGAGGGAGCGGCGCCCAGCTGGGCCTGTGCGCCCACCTGTCCCGGCCTGTTTCCCAGGACTGACTGGGTCGAGCCTGTATAGGCTCGCGGCGGGGTTGAGCGACGGGTACGACGGAGATAGGGCGCCGCGGGACCACGAAGGCCAAGGCCGAGGATTGAGGGGCCCAGCGAGGGGCGCAGGGCGCTGGCCCGCACGTGCAGCCCCTCGCGCTGTGCCGCCCAGCCCGCCGTCCACGCGCGCCCTCTCCTCCGCTTTTGCAGCCGGCGAGCGTCAGCTCAGGTCTCCGCCAGCCCGGCGTCAGCCCCGCCCTTCCTCTCTCCGCCGGCGCTCGGAGCCGCCTACTGTCGGGTCCCGTGGCCTCCCCCGCACCGCCAGACTTGCTAGCGCCGAGGGGGCGCATGGCGGTGATGGGGCCGCGAACCGGCCCAGGCGCCGGGGCCGAGGCGCTGGCACTGGCGGCAGAGCTGCAGGGCGAGGCGACGTGCTCCATCTGCCTGGAGCTCTTCCGAGAGCCTGTGTCTGTCGAGTGCGGCCACAGCTTCTGCCGCGCCTGCATCGCGCGCTGCTGGGAGCGCCCCGGCGCGGGGGCCGCCGCCGCCCCCCGCACGCTGCCAGGCCCGCGGCCCTGCCCGCAGTGCCGCGAGCCTGCGCGCCCCGGCCAGCTGCGGCCCAACCGGCAGCTGGCCGCGGTGGCCGCGCTGCTGCGGCGCTTCAGCCTGCCCGCGGCCGCGCCCGGGGAGCGCAGGCCCCCGGAGGCGGTGGCGGCCGGGTGCGCGCAACACGGCGAACCTCTCAAGCTCTACTGCCAGGACGACGGACGCGCCATTTGCGTGGTATGCGACCGCGCCCGCGAGCACCGCGCGCACGCCGTGTTGCCGCTCGACGAGGCGGTGCATGAGGCCAAGGTGAGCGCCGGCCCCACGCTTGCTGGTCCCCGGGACCCCCGTCCGGGTCCTGCCTTCCCGCGCACGCAGTGCAGACGACAGGCAGGCAGGAGGCCCGGGTGAGCCAGTACTGACTCCGAGGCTGAGCGCGGCTCTCCCTCTGTCACCCGCACAGCGAAAGTACTATCCTCTCCCACCCACCTCCGATTTCCCTCTGGGCCCCATGCTGGTCCGGCTGTGCGATGCTCCACAGACTTGGAGATTTTCAGTCTGTAAGTCCCTGGCCTCTAGCCCTGTCTCCGTCACACCCACACGACCGCTGCCTCTATTCTCAGCCCTTTCCCTGGGCGTGGCTCTGTTAACGTCCCCACCTTCGGGGGCCGAGTGGGACGACTCTCCCAAGAGGTCGGGCTAAGGGGGTGGCTCCTGGGTCGAGTGGAGAGCCCAGAGCCAGTGGAGAGCCCAGAGCCATCTGGGCTGTGTCAAAGCTGTCGATTCTGGGCGCCCCCTTTCCTGCCTCCTGGGGTGTGCGCGGAGGTCTCGGGCACACAGTCTCCAGTCTTCCTTTGCTCCTTACTCTGCTTCAACCCTCCCACCCAAAGGGTTTTCTGCTGGCGGGGAGGAGAGCAGAAGAGAGGACAAGGCAGGTTGGGCTGCTGGAGGCTTGCGTTTCAGCTTGGATCGTGCGCAGACGATCTTGGGGAAGTGAGACCCTGGGGCCTTTCGAGTCACCCTGCAGTTTCTCTGTATCCCTCTGTGCAGTCTGCGCCGGCTGTATCCATCCCGAGGTCCAGAGATGGCTTGAACTCGGCCTCCTCCTCATCCTGCTCCAATGAGCAGGGCCTTCCCTTTCTCCTGCACGGCTCCAGGAAGGCACATTTGGGGGTCTCCAGAGTCCCCTCCCCGCAATGCCTCCCTTCTTATCCTCCCGCAGGAGGTCCTGGAGTCCAGGCTGAAGGTCTTGAAGAAGGATCTGGAGGACTATGAGGCATTTAGTTCCACTGAAGAGAAGGAGAGCAAGGAGCTCCTGGTGAGCTGAGCAACTCCCAGGTGGGCCCTCTGGGTGACAACAGAGGGCCACCCACCCCCCTGGCTCTGTGAATGTGCTATTGGAGTGTGTGTCTGTGGAACAGCAGAGGTGGATTTAGAAAGATAATAGGATGCATATTATATAGCCTGCCCATATAATTTATTATATAACGAGAGATTTTGAGAGTGGAAAGGAGTGCTGCAATAATCATTCTAGAACAGCTGGCTTAAACTGGAAGTGTCCCAGTGAATCAGGATGTATAGTCACCCTAATGTTACATAACACCCAAATTAGGGCCTGTGGAGCATCTTGTAATTGAATGTATTAATGTTTCTGCAGAGAAATATTTGAATATTCATATCAAGTGGGAACATAAATACAGTAAATGGCCTCATGTCAATACAGGGCATGTTTTGCCACCAAAGGGTTATGAAAAACGTTTTTTTCATTTTTAGAGGTTTTTAGGTTTTGGAATTGGGGCTAAGGAAGAAGGGGCTCAGGAGGTGTCAGAGCTGCTCCCCACCCACCAGAGGGCAGGAGGTCTGGGCACTTGGGTTTCCAGCTGCCTGTGCTGCACATCCGAGTGTGCCTAGCACCCCCTGGTGGATTGGAAGGATATTGTGTCTTCCTTAAAGTGACAGGAAAGTGAAATGTGGCTCATTTTGGTGAAGGTGGGCAAACGTGACCCTTAACTTCATCTGATACACCTGCATCTGATGCACATCTCAGGCCTTCCCATCTGATCATTCACTTCCCTGCACAAGGGAGAGCTCACCTCTCGCCCCTCCAGACTTCCATCCTTCTCTGCTGGAGAAAGGAGTAAGCCTGTGGCTCTTCAGCGGCTGTACATCCATGACCCAGAGGGCGTTCCACAGCAGGAGCAGCTTCGTGGGATCAGACTCCATGCCCCATGATACTGCTTAGCACCTTCCACTCTGTCCTCAGCCATCATCCACTCCCCCCCACCCCCCTCTGGCCCACACATTCTTTATAATTACAAAATACCTGCTTAATAAAATAGCAGAGGCAGAGGACAGCTATTGCTGCATGATAACACGGAGAATGAATCCTTTTATCTGGAAATGCTCTTATCAGTTAGAAGAGTGGTTCTCAACTAGGGGCAATTTTGGCCCCCAGGGGACTTTGGCAATGTCTAGAGATATTTTTGGTTGTCAACACTGGGGCAGGAGTGCTACTGGCATTTACTGGTAGAGTGCTGCTTAAACATCTGTTTTGAGAGGTTTGGTGGATTCGATCAGAGATGTAAAAGAAACTTTCCAACCCAGACGAATGGACTGAATGTAGACTTTATTATATAGGGAAGGGTAAAGGCAAAGGCAGCAAACAGATCCGAATAGGTCAAATATCAATTGGGAAAAACATCAGGTTGATCAAAAAGGGAAACGTCAGATCGACCAAGATAGAAGCAGATCCGAATAGGTCAAATAACAAGAGGGGAAAAACATCAGATCAATCGAAAAGAGAAACATCAGATTGACGGAAAAGAGAAACATCAGATCGGGTACTCACAACATCCACGCCCTTACACCGGGGAGAGTCCCTTCAGTTGACATGGCTAGGCGGGAGTTCCGATCGACAGTGGTCCTGGGCAAGGCGTCCCCCCCACAGGTGAGACTCTCATCAAGCCCCAGTCCTCAGCAGCTTATATAGTAGGCGCAAGTTTCAGAGTAAGCTTTCGCAGAGTAAGCATTTGGTGTTCTCATGCACAAATAGTTATCAGTGTTGTACGTGCATTGAGTCCCGTGGCTATCGTCCCAGCCTGGCACAGATGGCCAGTCCGCTCCGCGTTATGACGCCCAAAGAGTCTTGTAATCTTATAAATTGCAACTATCTCCGTGGGAGAAGGGCCAGTCCCCGAGAGAAGGGCCAGTTCCCACCACACAGAAAGCTGCTTTATATTTCTTTGTGTGCTGGTGACTGTAGGTCCATGGAATGGCCAAACATGGCTGTACTCATGTTAAGACAACATCCTACAATGCACAGGACAGCCCCTCATAACAAAGAGTCACCTAGCCCTAAATGTCAATAGCGCCGAGGTTAGGAAACCCTGATGTAGAGTATTTTGGCACATATTGTTCCACTTGTGTTATTTCCTTGGGAGGCCATATAATATAGTTGCAAGAAGTTCAGACTTTGGGGTCAGACTCCCTGGGTTAGAACTTGGCCTCCCACTTACTGGCGATGTGCCTCTCTCTCTGTCTCCTCGTTTGTAAAATGGAATGAGGGTTGTTGTCAGTGTAAAGTGATAACATGCTGCTGCTGTTGCTGGCCCAGCATCCAGTGATGAAGGTCCTGGGAAGCCGTGGCCTGAACCCAGGTCTCCTGACTTCAAGACCCACTCGCAGTCTCCTCTTCCAGCCATCCCTTCCTCCCCTAGAGTTTTCAGGGAAGAGGAACTTTGACAGTTGAGCTTGTCCTGGAGGGACACAATCCTTCTAACTTGTCACTGGCCGTGAGAGCTTTGCTCCTTATATCACGTGGAGTACCTCCTGCGTGTTCACATAAAGTCAAGAGGATCAGGAGCGCGAGTCTGTGTCTGAAAACATGGGGGTGAAGCTCTGTGGATAATGGTGACGGGAAGAATAGAATGTGAAGCTTGCACACAGCATATTCTCACCCAGGTTGTGCTGTTACCTCTGGTCACTGGCACTGATTTTCCTTTCTTCTTTCTACTTTTCTACATTTGCTAGATTTTGTATTATGAGCATGTGTTACCTTTATAATTGCTAAATGGAAAAGGTGCTCTTTAAAAAGAAGTAAAGTGAAGAGTGAAAGTTGGAGAGGTGGCAAACGTTACAAAACAAAATTCAACTGAGTAAACTTTAAAGATCTTATTGGCTTTATTCAACAATTCATGAACCAGGCAGCATCCCAGCTGGCAGAAAGAAAGGACCCCCAAAGAGCTGTACAAGGCAAGAGATTTTATAGGCAGAAGGGAGCAGGAAGAAGGAGGTCATACTAGGCAAAAAAAACGGATTGGTTATTGCAAGGTTACTCTACCTGTAGGGGACGGCAGGGCTCTATCAGGCAGATGACCTAACTAATGCTGATAAGGCAATTCCTAATTGGCTGGTTTAAGATTCTATTTCTAGGGGACCTGACATTGTTATTAAGTCCAAGTTTGATGGTGTGGGGGTTAGTTAGCATGAGTTACTCCATTTTGGGCCTGCTTTTTTTTTGTTTGTTTGTGTTTTTTTCTTGTGAGGAAGATCAGCCCTGAGCTAACATCCTATGCCAATCCTCTTTTTGCTGAGGAAGACTGGCCCTGGGCTAACATCCGTGCCCATCTTCCTCTAGTTTATATGAGACGACGCCACAGCGTGGCTTGACAAGCAGTGCATCAGTGCGCGCCTGGGACCGAACCCGAGAACCCCGAAGCGGAGCGCACATACTTAACCACTATGCCACCGGGTCCACCCCCTGTTGTTTTTAACAAGAAATACATGTGTTTGGGGAAGAAAAAGTGACCTCAGTTTAATCCTTACGGTGGCCACAGGAGGCACTAATTTATCCCTCCCACTTTTCAAATGAAGAAACTGCAGCCCCAGGTGGTTCTGGGGGATTTGGAAGTTGCCTTAGGTTGGAGGGAGAGCCTAGGTCCGTAGAACACGGCATATCTGTGACAGGGGAGGCGCGAGCACATGTTGAGGCTGCTTTGTGCTCAGAGTTAGGATATTTAAACCAGAGCGTGTGCACAGCGGTTTAAACCTCGGTTGCCTGAGCGGTGAGGGGGATTGGGGCCCTGCCCCATGGGACAGCTCAGAGCCTCCTGTCCAAATGCCACATCTCCATGCTGGTGTCCCCTCGCCTCTTCAATTTCTCCTCTCCTGGGACAGAAGCAGATGGTAGCTGAGCGAGAGAAGGTAGGGGCGGAGTTTCAGGCGCTGCGGGCCTTCTTGGTGGAGCAGGAGGGCCATCTCCTGGGCCGCCTGGAGGAGCTGTCCAGGGAGGTGACACAGAAGCAGAATGAGAACCTGGCCCAGCTGGGTGGCGAGATCGCCCAGCTCTCTAAGCTCAGCAGCCAGATCCAGGAGACCGCGCGCAGGCCTGACCTCGACTTTCTCCAGGTAAGTCTGGCTCAGCCTGGGGTTTGAGTCTTTTATCCTGCGGCACCGTGAACGGCAGTGAGAACACAGTCAGATCCTGTGAGTTTAGTAGAATCACACTATCTGGGGCCGAAGAGGTTGAAAGGGATGTGATAAAACTTTCTTGACCATGAGCCACAACAATATACCTTACATTGTATTCCAGCATATACACACTTGAGACAAAAGTCTCGGAAAATAACACTTGCCTTTACTATATGTGATGCACTTTTATGTTTGCTATTCTATTTTATTTCCTTTTAAAATAGTCACAATCCAGTAAATAAACTTCACAAGTCACAAATGGATCAAGAACAGCCATTGGAAAGACACTGGTCTGAGTGACCAGTCGTTGCTTAAGGGCTGTGACTTGTCTTGAGTGGTGTCAAGAGCAGAGGCATCAGTGGGTCCTAGCGTATGGCTCCAGTGAAAATTCTGTAATGGAGAGAGCATTTTCAGAGTTGTGGGAAGGGTCAAGGGGTCCCCCACATTGACGAGACACCCAGTGGCCAGCCACAGCGGGAAGCCATTACCCCTGGGCCCATGCAAGAGGTGGGGCTTGGTCCATCTGCTTATTGCTTATTCCTCTGGAAGCAGGGCAAGGGCCAGTTTTATTTTCTCAAAGGTGAATGGAGGTTACCTGATGCTGATTGGGTTTTCTTTCATCTTTCTTTCCAGGAATTCAAAAACACACTAAACAGGTGAGTAGACCTAACAATTCCTTGGGCCTCTCTAAGCTGGCTCTTCTCCTTTTCCACTGAGCTCTCTTCTTCATTCTCTACCCCACTCTCTCACCTCCTGAGCCCCCCACTGCCTTACCTGGGTACCTTCTGAGGCAAATGTCCACCTACCTGGCTGTGGGTATTCCAGCAAAAGGTCAGCCCCTCCTTTTTCCACTTCTCTCCACCAAGAGGACCTCACCATCCTAATTGTCACAGGTGGGAGTGTGACAGTGTTTGTGGGCCTTCCTCAAGGTCTTTGTCCTGCAGGTGCAGCAATGTGCCTGGCCCCAAGCCAACCACAGTCTCTTCTGAGATGAAGAATAAAGTCTGGAATGTTTCCCTCAAGACCTTTGTCTTAAAGGGGATGCTCAAAAAGTTCAAAGGTATGTGGGGGCTGGGCCATTCAGGTGGCAGGGTGTGTTTCTGGTAGTTGAGGGTCTGGAAAGGATGTGCCTTTCCAGAAGCTGTGTGAGAAGACAGGAGCTGGGATGTGTCAAGGCCAGACTGGTCCGCAGGGAGTTGGCAGGTCTTTCCAGGCCCCCGCAGGGCACGAAGGAACAGTAGCGGTAGAGGGGTGTTGGGGCAGAAAGACGGGTGAGGAGGGAGAGTTCAGTTCAGGCAAGCTCCAGGCAGAAGAAGGAGGACCGGGGCAGGTAGAGCTAGAATACTGGCCCCTTGCTGCTCCCAGGCTTGACCCAGGTCTGCACATCAACTCTTGGCCTCTGGGGTGTCTGGGGAGTGAGGAGCCAGTGGGGCTATAAATGTCAGAGGAGGTGGTGACACTGTCATTGCCAGATAGATCTCCTGTGTCATTCATGCACACCCTGCTTTGTTTTTCCTCCTCAGAGGATCTTCGGGGAGAGCTGGAGAAAGAGGAGAGAGGTATGATGGTTGTTGTGATTATGAGTACCCATTATTTGGCTACTTAGAGTATCTACTCCCTGCCAGTGACTGTCTCTCTGGGCTTTATGTATGGTTGGTTCCTTCTGCCTGCCTGCCTCAGCACCTCTGCTGTCTGCTCCCCTTTCCTTGTCATCCTCACCTCCAAGTTCTGGCTCCCTCAGGCCACAGGGGGGCCTGTAGGCCTATAAACTGTGGGTCAGTCACTTGGACGAGCATCTCTCCTGTCCCCACTCCCAAACAGACGGAGGATGTCCCAAACAGGACATCCTGTCCTGGGCATGGGATGTGTGCAGGGGTCAGGGGAAGTAAGAGGAGACTGAATACGGAGAGGCAGGTGGTTCTTATTCCTGCAGAACTCTGGGGTGAGTGGGCTCCAACCCCAAGAGGAGGGCAGGAGAGGGGAGGGCACATATTCCTGATGCTGATGACCAACCAAACAAAGTCAGAGTTTACCTGGGAAGATCCTAAACCAATTGAGTCAGACCATGCCCCTCCTCTGCTCAGAACTCTGCGACAGCCCCTCTCATTCAGTAAAGTCCTCACCGTGGCCTTCCAGGCCCCATGGGATCTGGCTTCCCTGCACACTCTCTCCTTGGCTCACTCTGTGCAGCCACACACCCTCCTTGCTGCTCCTGGAATGCACCAAGCACACACCTACCTCAGGGCCTTTGCATTGCACTGTCTGTGCCTTGACCTGGAATACGCCTTCCCCAGACAGCTGCATATCTTGCTTCCTCACCTCCTTTATGTCTGCGCAAATGCACCTTTTCAGTGAGGCCTTCCTTGGCTACTCTAGTTGGAATTACAGCCTGTTTCCCTGGTCCCTCTTATCTTGCTTATCATTTATTGTCTCTCCTCTCCCTTCCCCCAGAAAGGAAGTTACAGGAGGGTAGGGACACTGGGCTGTGGGATTCCCAGGGCCTAGAACTGGCCTGGAACAGAGCAGTACTTACAACACACGTGCATATTTTAACTTTTCATTATGTAAAAATTTTAAAAATACACTAAAGTAGAGAGAAGAGCATAACAAATATTGTGTACTCATCATACACCTTCAGCAATTATCGACTCTTGACTCATATTTTTCATAAACAACCTTACCCACTTCTTCCTACTGGATTATTTTGAAGCAAATCACAGATAAGTATCATTTCCGTAATGTCGCAGTATGTTATCTCTAAAGAGACTTTTAAAAAGATAACCACAAAACCATCATCATAACTAAAAACTAATGATTCTTTCCAATAGCTAGTGTTCGAAATTCCCCAATTGTCTTTTAAATTGAATTTGTTGATCTGTTTGAATTGGGATCCAAATCAGGTCCATTTGTTTGATTTCAACACGTACTTGTTGAGCGGAGGGAAAAAATAGGTAAGGGGGGGGCTGTGCCAGAGGCCTGCCTGGGACGTCTCTGCCTGTCTCGGCCGCAGTGGAGCTGACCTTGGACCCGGACACGGCCAACCCCCGCCTCATCCTCTCTCTGGATCTTAAGAGCGTGCGGCTGGGACAGCGGGCCCAAGACCTGCCCAGCCACCCGCGCCGCTTCGATACCAACACGCGAGTCCTGGCGTCCTGTGGCTTCTCCTCGGGGCGGCACCACTGGGAGGTGGAGGTGGGCGCCAAGGACGGCTGGGCCTTCGGCGTGGCCCGCGAGAGCGTGCGCCGCAAGGGCCTCACCCCCTTCACCCCGGAGGAGGGCGTCTGGGCGCTGCAGCTCAACGGCGGGCAGTACTGGGCGGTGACCAGCCCCGACCGGACGCCCCTTAGCTGTGGGCACCTGTCCCGCGTGCGGGTGGCCCTGGACCTGGAGGTGGGGGCCGTGTCCTTCTACGCTGCGGAGGACATGCGCCACCTCTACACCTTCCGCGTCAACTTCCATGAGCGCGTGTTCCCCCTTTTCTCTGTCTGCTCCACCGGCACCTACTTGCGAATCTGGCCTTGAGGGGCATCGGCCCGCCTCCCAGACGGGATGTCAGTCAAGGGTGAGCTCCTCCTTGTCCTGCTGCTTATGGGAAGGGATGTTGCTGTCCACGGGAGCCTCGGGGTCACTTTGGGTCTGCCCTCCACTCTCCTGCCCCAGGCTGCCTTAGAGGGGCTTCTGCAGACCACAACATCCGAGGTATGAGAATGGGCAACTGGGGAAAAGGCTCAGTGATCAACTGAGCAGAGGAAGAGATGCCTAGGACCCTTGGGGCCTGTCCTCTGCCTGTTGTCCAGGGGCGTGTGCATTTGGCTACAGTTGTGAGGAGGTACACACAGGTGAGGACAAGAGCCCAGCTCCTGACAGGTGCTTCCTATCACTGGGGCTTACTGCCCAGACTCAGCAGGGCCTGGTGCTGAACAACACCACACCAGGTCCTGTGCTGTTCTCAGTTGCAAGGGGGTGGTTCACACCCAGCCAGCCAGGTTCAGTTCTGCTTTGCCTTCTTGTCAGGTGCGAGCCTTGCCTTCAGAGACCTGAATCCAACTGGCCCGATGAAGTCATCTACTCAGGGAGGAGCACTGTACTTCCAGCTCAGAGGACAGCCTGGGCCAGAACTGGAAGGAGACCCTTGACCTGTACATGAGGAAAAGTCCAGGACAACAGCATGTAGGCACTGCTGCCCTTCAGCACTCCTTAACCCGATGATACAAAGTGACACATGTGTCCTCAGCCACAGTGACAGCCAACACCTGTTTTCACAGATGCCTAACCCCCTTTCAAGTGCCAAAGTACAGTCTCCCTTGGGTAAGGAGACCAGAAATTCTGGAATTTTGAAACACAAGACAGCACTTATAATTTTACAGATGCAACTAACACCAGAATGGAAATGCACAGAGCACAAACATGCCCCTGACAAATCCTTTCTGGAACTTGCCAAATGTATGCCAACAGCAGAGGACCCTGGTGCCAAGGCCTGCTCAGCCTGTGCCCTGGACGGTGTGATCCCCTTGGCTAATTGTTCCCCAGCTTCAGTGTGGCTGGGATTCTGGGAGGGGTGGTGGGCTGTCCCTTGCTTAGTGTTCCCCAGGGATGGGGGGTGGGGAGATGGAAATACAGACTGTGAGCTCATTTCTAGGGTGGTTTGGCTCATTCTCGACTCCCCCAGGCTGAGTGCAAGAGCACAGGTGTGAGCAAGGGTTTCTGCCAGGCTGGTGGAGTATGTGTGTTCATGTGTGTGAGAAATGTGTGCACATGTGTTTATATCAGACTGCAGGGGCAGGGGGCATGTGGATCTTGGAGAAGGCATTTATGAGCACATGCATAGAGTTTAGGTGTGGCAAGCAGACTTTGGTTTCCTCCCCTGCTACCTGGCTAGATGAAAGCCAGTCTCAGACGTAATTCTGTCCTGCACAAGTTGTTCAGATAGATGTGTTGGCATCCAGGGACAGTGACAGTCGAATAGTCTGCAGGTGTCATAGAGCCTCCGTGTTCTGTCCCTTGAGAAGCAGCTTTGCATACACTTTGCATACGTGGTTCTTGTAGGGCAGGCAGGATACTGTTCTAGAGGCAGACCCAGTGCACATAGCACTAGGCAATCAGAATCCAGTGTCCTACAGGCTGGGGACAGGACCATTTAAGAGTCTAGCCTACAGCAGAATCCAGAGGATGAATCCGATGTCTGTTCATATGGACAGTACCTCTAGAACACTGTAGCCAATCCATGTATTTGAATACCACTGATTCCCACAAGGAAACCCATTTTCTAACATTCATTTGCTAATGAAATTGCCTAGTTTTACCATCAAGCCCTGATGTTATCTGGGCTCATATGGCTTTTGGATTGAGTGTCACAGTTACCCCTCAGATCATTTAACAACTGTGCTGAAGTACTGCAACACATATTACAGGTCACAGAAGGTGGGGTGTCTCGTGGAGGCGCCTGGAGGGCCAGCACTAGGGACCGTAGGGATGGCTGTGTGTGTATTTTCAACAGCTGTGTTTGTGAGTGTGGCCATGTGTCTATCAGAGGAGATGTGTTTGCAGAGTAACTGCACAGATATCTGTATATCTGAAGAGATACAACAATAGCTACAGGGGCAGCCATGTGTGGAGGCTGAAAGATGTTCTCTCGGTCATCAAGGCAGCATGGTGACTCTGGATGTCACAATGTTGGTTTGAGAGTATGCATGTGTGTGCGTTTCCCTCTCCCGTCCTTTGGGCATCATAAGGTCTCTGAGATCTCTGGTCTCTGAGAGCAATGACTGGCCTAACTTGGGCTCTTCTGACCCCACCCATTAGTCCCAGATCCTTGTGAACTGCAGGTCCCTCCACTAGACCCTCACACAGCTCCTCAGCATCCAGACTGGAAGGCACCCATGGCCTGCCTCTGGCCTGGCCACCCAGTGACCTAAGCCACCTGGCCTTGCAGGGATCACAGGGCAGGTTGGGCCACCAAGCCAAGGTCCATCATCTACAGCCACCACTTTCTGACCACTGCCAGGCTAGGACGCCTGTCCCTCACCTGGGCACTCACCCTCCATCTCTGCCATGACCCTGCGGGGCCCTTTTGGGGGCCCTGACAGGACCAGCTCCCCAAAAGTCCAAGGCAGACTCTAAGGGTTGCCTTTTCGTAATTTGCCTAAAGGTGCGGTAGGGGCTGGGGGTCCCCAGCCCTGACCCAATCCTTCTCAGCCCTGTTACGTCCTCACACCCCGACCGTCTGATTTCCCCATCACTCTCTCTCGATCAGCCTCTCCCTCCTGATCCCCCACTCCTTCCTCACCGCCCAGCCCACCTCACCAGCCCAGACCTGGATTCCCCTCAGGACAGGTCTAGTGACACCCTACCCTAACTCCTCTCTCCAGCCCTGACCTCGGACCGCCATACTTACGCCAATGAGCCGCATACCGGCCTGCGCAACCGGTCCTCGCCTCCGACCCCAGCCCCACCCAGGACCCGGGCCCTCCTCGCACTCCGCCTGCCGGAGGCCCCGCCCTCCCGCGGCGCGCCCCGCCCTCACCCCATCCCCCACAGCGCGTGCTCGCGCGCTGGCACCGCCCGCCGTATCTCCGCCGAGCTCCCTCCCAGGATGAGGCTCGGCCCACGGCACCGACGCTTATTGACGCCGCGGGTGAGGCGGCGGCGGCCCGGTGAGACCCTCACCGGCTGAGAGACGCCGGCCCCGCCTCTTGCCATTTAGTTCTTCCATGTAGTTGTCTGCGGCTGCGCGGCGAGGCTAGCTGCATCAACTGCTCGTGCGCAGGAAGTCTGCTCGCAACTGGCTCCATAGCTCAGGGGTTAGAGCACTGGTCTTGTAAACCAGGGGTCGCGAGTTCAAATCTCGCTGGGGCCTTGATAACTTTTTTCCTTTCTCCAGCCTTTCCTGAAAGGTGGAGAAGCGGAAGATGCCCAGACCAACACGAATTTCCACCTTTCTGGGAGATCAGACCCCAGCGGAGCTTCTTGTTTTTTGCCTCTCAGGTGGCCGCCGCCCAGTGGCCCCTCCCTCCCGTCGGCTTACTTCTCGAAGAGCCAGACTCACTGCGTCCTCGGCCTTGCGATCACAGGCTCCGCACCTTAGGTCCTACGCGCCTTCTCTCCCGTGGTCCCTCGCTCGCTTCCTTCTGCGCGCGCTCTCGGCGAGTTCGGGGCGGGTCTTTCCGTTCCCCTCCTGTCGTCCCACTCGGACCTGGGGCTCGCCCTCCTCTCATTCTTCTTCATTGCGTGGTGACTACTTTTGCACCCCCTAAGCACCCTGGGAATCTACTGTTTTAGTCGGGAGGGGGCTATGTTTAAGCCCCCGGGTACACGCCGTTGGTCCCGCAATCTGGCTTCTGTAGTAATCTGGCCTTCCGGTAGGGCAGGAGCACAGAGGTCCACGCATCCCAGGCCCAGTCGCGCAAGTGCCCGAACACGCCCGCGGGCTCCTGGCCTATGGGGGCGAGCGCGTTCGGGTCGGTCTTGCTGCAAAGTCTGGATGGGAGCAGGCCTGTGTGAGGGAGGGAAACGGTCCCCCCTCCGCCACCCTACTCACCCACTCCATTCACCCCTTCTCCGGCGTCTAAGCGGGTTCCCGCGAGTGCTTTCGTCTCCTTGCGTTCTGTTTTCGAACCCTGAGCGGCCCTAGAGCACCGCCGGGAGTCAGCCTGTCCCCAGGAGGCGCGGCTGGAGACGGGGCTCCTGCGGTCTGGGAAGGTGCGGCCGGGCAATGGTCAGCCTCTGCCGAGGCCGAGGCCGCCTGGGGCGTTCAGGTTCGCCCAGGCCGCGGCAGGAGGGCGCCTCGAGACACCCCCCCAACCCCCCGGGCCTGGCTCTGCCCGTCAGGCAGCGCCCCCGCTGTTCACAAGGATTTGGGCTCATTTTGTACACTTGCCTTCCGTTAGCAGCAATCAATCAAAGTCAGAAGGTCAGGGGCCGCCGGTGGCACAGCGGTTAAGTTCGCGCGCTCCGCTTTGGCGGTCCGGTTCGCCGCTTCGCATCCTGGGCGCGCGCTCGTCAAGCAGTGCTGAGGCTCGTCCCCCATAGAAGAGCTAGAGAGACCTACAACTAGGATATACAGCTATGCACTGGGCCTTTGGGGGGGAAAACGTCAGAAGGTCAGCATAAATTAGTTGTGTGTCTTTTTGTTTAGAAGAAAAACTAAATGGTTGTTAAAAAAAAAAGACTGGAAGAGAATGTGACAAAGTCATTAGGTCAGTCTTTACTGTCACAGATGTGGACGTCTGTTTGCATTTTTGTTTATATAATTCCATAGAGAAGAAAAGCGATAGTGACGAGGGGCCGAGGACGCACGGTCGCCGACCACAGAGGAGAGCCCACCTAAAGCTCAGTGCGCGTGGGGGGAGCCAGGACGACGCTGCGTGGGCAGCGGGCGCGCCGGCATCGTGGTCTGCGAGGAGGAGGCCGAGAGGAGGAGCGGCAAGCGGAGCGGTCAGCGCACAGGAGTGAGCACGCTCGCGGAGAGGGGCAATGGGACAATGAGCACTTTTTCCCTCAGAGTGGGTTAACCACTACCCATCTCCCACGCTGTTGTGTAACAGCCATCTGTGTAGGGAATTTCTCTGCTGCTGGCACAAAAATAAACCTTTAGGCCAGCTCTGAGTGGATCTTCCTGAATTTTACAGCATGGGATCAGAATCACTGTTTTACGATTAAATAACCCAGTGCAATTAAATCCTTTGGGAGAGAGCAGGTCCGAGACGAGGGAGGAGGAGAGCGCTCCCACAGTCCAGGCCTCTGGTTTGCCGGCGCGGCGTCAGCTCCGGGGTAGTCCCGGGAGAGCGCGGCGAGGGCGGAGAGCTGGGCACGGGGCGGGCGCCGCGCGTGTGCACGCGCACGGGTGCGAGGGTCGGGGGCTGCGCACCCACCACCGCGGCCAGTCACTCTCGAGGCAGCTGGGTTCCTGGTGATCTCATTTCTCCCTTACATTTCCCTACATTTTCTGAACGTTTTGCAAATAAGTATATGTTGTTTTTAGTATCTTCATAAACCGATAAAGAAAAGCCCCCGCCCCTTTACCACGCGGCCCACATGAAGGGACTCTACCCGGGTTTCATTTCGCCAGTCGCGGCTTAAGACCCAGTCCGTCCCGCGTCCCCTCCAAGCCCAGCGTCCGGTCTCTCCAGGCGCCCTCCGGCTCTCCGGGTCTCTGCGCGCCGCCCCCGGGCCCCCAGACTTGCGCCTTATTTGGGCTCCTTTGGGAGGGGGCTCCCAGTCCCCAAAGAGGAAGGATGCCCCTGCCTGCTACCCCAGTAGCCCTAGCAGTGAGGCACTCATTCGGATTCCAGGAGATCTTAGAGAGGCCCAGGGATACGGAGCGTTTACGCTGCGCGAGCTACCTGGGGCTGAGAGTTCACCGCGGACGCGGAGACGGCCGGGCAGGGATAGGGTGGGCGTGAGGGACACGTGGTTCAACATGTCGGAAATTAAGATCCGCTTTCTCGGTGATGAAACGCCTCCCTATAGAATGGGATCAGGGACCCAACCAAAAGGTACTGCGGCAGCAGGCTCGTTGGTCTAGGGGTATGATTCTCGCTTTGGGTGCGAGAGGTCCCGGGTTCAAATCCCGGACGAGCCCGCCTTTCCATTTGCCTTAGCTAGTAGTAACTAAGTTTTTTTGCTTCTTGGACAGTTTTGGTCCTGGGCAGGCAGTGGACATCACCAAGAGTGCCGGGAGGGCTGGGGATCGGTAGGAAAGTGAGTGAGCCGCCCAGAACCGAGGTTCACAGGTGAGAGGTTGGCCGCAAAGCCTCCATGGGTGTTTCCTCTGGTCTGGGGCCGTCGGAAACTGTGTATCCGCCGTGGGCGGGAGGCTTTCCTAACAACCAGCAGTATTAGGGCTCGGGCGCGGATTTCCATATGCAGCGATTCGCCCGTTTGCCTCACAAGCGGAAGGACCTCTTCCGGAGACGGCCTGTGCGGCTTCCTTTGTTTCTTACCGTTTGAAATTTATTACATTGGGGTAAATTTGGAACTTTATGAGTCAAAGTTGGTCCCAGTCCAGGTTACACAGATGCACGGTCTCCCAGGGAGGAGAGAACGGCGTCTACACCGCTGGTTTCTCCGGCTCAGCCACGGGCACCTGTAAAGACCTGAACCCACCCCACTTGCCCTCAAGGACACGGGCGGCCGGAGACCATACAGAGCCGGGCTACTCCGCGGCCGCCGCTGCTAAAGCGAGTCCCAGACCCCGAGTAAGGGCGGGGACCCTGCGAGTGTCCAATTCCGCATAATCTTCCTTTTGTGATCCACAGGGAGAAAAAACGTAAAGCCTGCCCACGGACTGGCGGCAGCGGGATTCGAACCCAAGTCCCAGAAGAGAGTGGAGCTTCCATACAGCCCCGTAGACCACTCGGCCACGCTACCATGGGCCTAGGGGCTTCCAGATGTCTCTTTTCAGTTTAGGTATCCTCCCCAAGGTCCTCAGAAAAACCAAGTGCTGGGGCGAGTCTACAGGTCACGCAGAACTATACCCAGACCCGCCAGGTCAGCTGGGCCGGAGCTGGGCGTGGAATCCGGACTCCACCAGGGCTCTGACAGAGGAGGATTTTGGAAGTGCAGGCCCCATGCCCGGGGTTTGGGAAGGACGCTCAAGAAGTCACTCCGCCGTTCACCCTTGGGGAGTGGGCGTGGACGCAGGGGAAGCCTTCTACACTCTCACCTGTTTGTCTGTTTTTTGTTTTTTTTTTTTAACTGTGAGCGTGTATTGTTTTTACAAATTAAAAAAGGAGGGGGAAACCCTGCACTTCCTCTCCCAATTCTTTTTTTTTTTTTTAACCTATAACGTTGTCTTGGCAATAACACCGACACATTCAGAAGTGGTTCTTTAGTGATCACGTTGGCCTCCGTCCGTGCAGCTCTCCTGCCTGAGGCTTCCGCCCCGTACAAGTGTTCCAACCAGGAGTATGGAGACTTGAGAAAACACGCTTGATTGCACACTATACGGAGACCCCCCCCCGTCCCCATTATAAAAGTCCATTTAAAAAAAAAATAGCAAAATCTAGGAAAAAAAATGTATCGAAAAAAATTCACCCTCAAGCTCCAAACTCAGAGATAACCGTCAACGTTTGGTGGACTAATCTCCAGTTTGTGTTTCTGTTGAATTTCCCCTGCACCACTATGCCTATATTCTTAGTTGAGATCTTGCTGTGGATACAGATTTGAATCATGCTTTTTCAACTTAGATTTTATGTCATTAAACGTTCCCAAACCTCATTTGAACGGCTGGCTCAAATTCTAGAAGACGAAAGTAGCCTATTTTTTGTCCCTTGGGCCCTGACTCTGAATGGAAGATTGGAAGAGGGGAGGGTAACCAGGCTGGACTAGAGCGTTGGGAGCACTGCGGCCTCCCGGGAGGTCCAGGCCGGCGCTTGGTTTCTTAATGTAAAGGCTGCCGCACGCTTCTCATAACGATATGTAGCTGTCCTTTAGCCAATGCGTGTGTCTTTCAGGCCTCATAGGCCTGCAGAGATGGCCTCAGCTGAGTATCTGTTTTAATAACATCACCTTCCACTCAGTCATTTTAATAACAGGACCTTGCACTCAGTTATCTCTGCCCCACAGTGAGATCCTCAGTGTGGATCAGAAAATGTGTCTGTAAAACCACACAGAATCATGAACTGACCACAGCCCCTGCCGTTAGCAGGGCTCTTACAGTCTACACATCTCCCCAGCTTAGAGCATTAACGTCTTACAAGAGAATGCTGATTTGGAATGTTAAAAAACAAAACAAAAAACTTCATTTTGAAATAATTATAGATTCACAGAAAGTTGCAAAGAAATGTACAGGGAGGTCCCAGGCACCCTTCACCCAGCCTCCCGTGAAGACATCTTGCATGACTATATGTAGTACAGTCACAAAACTGGAAATTGACCCTGTACAACCCACAGAGTTTACTCAGATTTCTCCGGTTCTCTAGATAGCAATTTTATCCCTTGTATAGCTTCCAGTAACTGTCATCACAATTAAGATACAGAACCATGCCGTTACCACCTGGCTCCCTTGGACTACCCTTTTATCTCCACACCATCCCTCTAACTTCCCCTGTCCCCCATCCCTAACCCCTGGCAACCACAATCTGTTCTCTTTCCCTAGTTTTGTTACTTCAAGTATGCTGTATAAATGAAATAAGACAGTATGCAGCCTCTAGAGACTGGCTTTTTTACTCAGCATAATTCCCTTGGGATCCATTCCAGTTGTATGAATAGTTATCTCTTTTTATTGCTGAGTAATGTTGCATGGTACAAATGAATCATGGTTTGTTTAACCGTTCACCCGTTTCCTTTTATTCCTACTTTGTCAAGTGTTTTTATCATGAAAGGGTATTAAATTTTCACAAATGCTTTTTCTGCAGCAATTGGGATGATCATGTGTTTTTCCTCCCTTTATTCTGTCAATGTTGAGGATTGTTTTTAATGTTGAGTTTTTATAGTTCTTTATATACTCCAGCTACAAGTCTTTTGTCAAATATGTGGTTTGCAAATATTTTCTCCCCAACTAATTTTTGACACAGGTGCAATAGCGATTCGGTTCCTCTGAAAAAGGATAGCCTTTTCAACAGATGTTGCTGGAGCATCCATAGGCAAAAGAATGAACCTCAACTCAAACCTCCCACTTTATACAAAAATTAATTCAAAAGAGATCACGGACTTAAATGTAAAATTAAAACTATAAAACTTTTAGGAAAAAGAGGAGAAATCTTTAGTTCCTGCAGCTGGGTGAAGAGTTCTTAGACTTGATACCAAAAAGGAAAAATGGATAAATTGGATCTCAGCACAATTAAAAACTTCTCCTCTGTGAGAGACTCTAGTCAGAGGATGAAAAGATTTACAGCAGAAACAAAAGGCCTAGAGAATCATGGACAGTTTTGCAAAAATAGCAGTCTTCGGCCTGGCCTTCCAGATGCCTGAAAGAACTACCTATATATTTGTGTGTCAGAGCTTAAAATCTACTAAAGAATATATCTCAGACTGCCTCTCTCTCCCCCATTTCCGCCCTCCACACTCATGTTTATATAAGGGTTTATGTAAGAGTTTATGTTAGGTGTGCCAAATCTTAGATTTACTGAAAGTATATCATGCCCTGTGACAGAGCAAGAAATGACAAGAGTTATGTGCAGCTTTGCTTATAACTCAGATCTGGAAAAAGTCCAAATGTCCACCATCTTATATATCTTATCTATCTGTATAAGATAAATAAAATCTTATATAGTCATATATGGAATAATTACAACAGTGGTCATGGTATGGTCTGAATGTTTGTGTCCTCCCCCACATTCCCACTTTGGAATCCTAACACCCAATGTGATGGTCATGAATGGGATTAGTGCCCTAATGAAAGAGGCCCAAGAAAGCTCCTTTCCCCCTTCTGCCATATGAGGACACAATGAGAAGTCAGCAGTCTGCAAGCTGAAAGAGGGCCCTTACCGGAACCTGGCTACGCTGGCACCCTGATCTCAGACTTCCAGGCTCCAGAACTGTGAGAAATAAATTTCCGTTGTTTATAAGCTACCCAATCTGTGGTATTTTGGTACAGCAGCCAGAAAGGACTAAGATAAGCTTACTGCTACAAGCAACAACGTGGATGGATTTCACTGACACTTATATGAGCAAAAGAAGCCAGACAAAAGAGTCTGTATTCTGTTGATTTCATACATATGACATTCAAGCATGAGCAAAATTAATGTCTGTTACCTGGGGGAAGTAAGTGCAGATACTGACTGCAAAGGGACATGAGAAAACTTTTTTTGGTGCTGGAAATATTCTGTCTTGATCTGGGTGATAGGCACACACACGTGTGTGTGTATTCACTTAGTTGTGCACTTAAGATCTTTGCACATATAAAAATCACTACACAAGAAAGATATCTTTGCAAAATAAATTTTTAAAACAAAATATGAGTTCATTAATTGGAAAGGCCATGTGTTAGTTTTCTATTGCTGCATAACAGATTACCACAAATTTAGTGGTTTAAAACAACACATTTATTATTGTACAATTTTTGTGGATCAGGAGTCTGGGGACAGGTTAGCAAGGTCCTCTCCCCATGTCTCACCAGGTGAAATCACAGTGTTGTCATTGCTGCCCTGTTGTCTGAGGCTCAGGGTTCTTTCCCAACCTCACTAGCTGTTGGCAGAATCCAGTTCCTTGCAGTTGTAGGACTGAAATACTCATTTCCTTGCTGGCTGTTGGCTGGAGGCTGCTCTCAGAGCCCCTTGCTGGCTCATCGGCCCTCTCACAACAGGCCAGTTTACTTCTCCTTTGAGGCCAGCAGTATAGCTTCTCTCTGGCACTTCATCTTCTTCTAGAGGGTTCGCCTGATTAAGTCAGGCTACCCAGGATGATTTCCCTTTTGATTAACTGAACGTCAAGTGACCAGTGACCTTAATTACACCTGCAAAGTCTCCTTTTCCATAAATGTAACATGACCATAGGAGTGCTATCCCATCATGTTTACTCAAGGGGAGAGGGTTATACGGGGCATGTCCACCAGCTGGGGAGGGGGCTGTACAGGGCACGTACACCAGATGGGGCCCATCTCTGAATTCTGCCTAGCAAGTTATAGACTCGAGAACCAGATATGGGAGTGTCTCCCAGCAGAACAGCCTTTCCAAGTTCCTTAAACCTTTTTGTTTTTGTAGCTTATTAAAAACAAGACCTTGAAATGGGGTGAGAGAGAGTCCTGGCTTTCCCTCCTTCCTGTGTAGCTTTCTGTTTTCACTTGGCAACACCAGGCTAAGTAGGCACCAGGGTGGGCAGGAACTAGCGGCAGCCTCTGCCAAAGCACACCCTGGTCCTCTCCCTGCTGTGTGCATGTGTGCTGTGCGTGTGTGTGCTGTGCACGTGTGTGCTGTGTGTGTGCGTGTGTGTGCTGTGCGTGTGTGTGCTGTGCACGTGTGTGCTGTGTGTGTAGTCTGCTTCCTCCAGCCTGCTCTTTCAGTTCCTTAGGACTTCCACTTTGTGTTTTTAGATACTTGAAAATTATTCCATTAGTGTATGCTCACTGTAGAAAAGTTAGACAGGCATAAGAAGAGAAATTAGCATAAATAAGCATATAGAAAATGAAAATCACCCTCGACCACGCTACCCCTGTTGTGAATATTTTGTTCTAGAGCTTTTCAGACTCTTTTCATGCATACTTGAACATATGCACTGTTTTAACAAAAATGCTTTGCATTGTGTTTTGTAACTTGCTTTGTAAAAATGTCAAGAATGCAATTATTATACTTTCATGCAATAAATTCTTTCTCCATAATTTTTCCCCTCTTTTATGGAATTTTAAACAGAAAGCAATAGGCCATGGCAGTGGGCAGGAGTAGCCTTTAAGAACTAAACCAAAGAAGCTTATTTAAATATGTTTCTTGGTAGCTGCCTACAGCTCCTTCTAAGAAACTTTGGACAGCTTTAAAAGCGCCTTTTACCCATAGACAGCCAGTCTAAGGAATTACTGCAACCATTGAACATGAGGTGCGGCGTGAAGAGTTGGGAATAGCCCCCAGACTCGCTTGTTGAGATTATCGAGATTCATTTTTGCATGAGCGTGACAGAGACCAATCAACTGGCTGATTTTCTTGAATAAAGGCAAATGCAGAATTTATAAATGGCAGAGAAGAGAAAGGAGAGAAACATCACAGCCAGTCTTGAAACAATGAGTCTTTTTTCTCATGGGTAAGCTGTTGGCTGGAGGCTGTCACAAGGGTAGGGCTGGTGTCTATCCTGGATGGGCTGGCTGAGCTCATCAGGAAATGATTCAGTTTTTTCTGGTTTATCCCAAAAAGCCTTGAACACTCAGCTGTGAGGCATAATGTCAGTCTGTAATGCCTGCAAAATGCAAGTTGTGTCTGCACCGTTTTCCTCATTACGATTCTTCAGAAATTACACATAACTTTCTGTTTTTCATTCAAGTTTACAACCAAAGCAACAGAACAGAATTCAACAGTTTCTTTTATTTCTTGAAAACAAAGCGATTTCCAATTGTTCATGGTTAGTATATAGAAATACAATTTATTTTAGCATATTGGTCTTGTATCTTGCAACCTTGCTAAACTCACTTATCAGTTCTAGTAGGGTTTTTTTTTTTTTTTGTAGATTCAATTGGATTTTCCCCACAGAAATCATGTCATTCTGAATAATGAAAATTTTACGTCTTCCTTTCCAATCTGGATGCCTTTAATTACTTTTATCACCTTCTTGCACTGGCTAGAACCTCTAGTTCATTGTTGAATAGAAGTGGTGAGAATGGACATCCTTTTTCCTGATCTTTTGGGGAAAACTTTCAGTTTTCAACGTTGAGTGTGATGTTACCCTTTCTAGGGTGGAGAGACTCACCTCTATTCCTAGTTTGCTGAGAGTTTTATCAAGAATTAGATAAAAGAAAAAAAATTTTTAATTATATATGGTGACAGATGTTAACTAGACTTATTGTGATGATCATTTTGCAACATATATGAATATATATGTCAACTATACCTCAATAAAAAACTTACAAATCCAGAAAATGTTTTGCATAATCTTTATATCTTGCTGTTTAGCTATAAACATTATGTAAGTTTCTTTCGGGGAATAAATAAAACTTGTTATTAACTGTTCCTAAAAAAAAAGAATGGATATTAGATTTTGTCAAATGCCTCTTTTGTAACTACTGGAACGATCATATGGTCTTTCCTTTTTAGTTTGTTATTTTGGCAAATTACATTGATTGATTTTTCAAATGTTGACCTGGCCTCAATTGTAGCTGAAATCATCTGGGTCACTTATCGGTTTCCTTTTTTATTGTCTGGCTCTCCCCTGGGTGTAAGCTCCTGTGTCCCTAGATGCTGCAGATGATGCTGCTCTGTAACCCAGCTTTTTCCCCAGCTTTATTGAGGAATGATTGACAAATAAGAATTGTATATGTTTAAGGTATACAACAAGATGTTTTGATATACATTGTGAAATAATCACCACAATCAAGCTAATTAACACCTCCATCACCTCACATAATTACCATTTTTTTTTTGTGGTGAGAACACTTAAGATCTACTCTTTTAGCAAATTTCAAGTATACAATACATTATTATTAACTATAATCACCATGCTGTACATAGGTTTCAGGAACTTATTCATCTTATAACTGAAAGTTTGTATCCTTTGACCCACAAATTCCATTTCCCCATCCCCCAGCCCCTGGTAACCACCATTCTATTTTGTTTCTATGAGTTTGACATTTTTAGATTTACATATGAGTAAGATCATACAGTACCTGTCTTTCTGTGTCTGACTTATTTCACTTAGCGCAATTTCCTCCAGTTTCATCCATGTTTTCACAAATGGCAGGATTTCCTTATATTTTAAGGCTGAATAATATTCCATTATAAATATGTCAATCACATTTTTTTATCCATTCATCCATCAATGGACACTTAGGTTGTTTCCATGTGTTGGCTATTGTGACTAATGCTGCAGTGAACTTAGGGGTGCAGATATCTCTCGAGATACAGATTATATTTCCTTTGGATGTATACCAAGAAGTGGGATTGCTGGATCACATTGTAGCCCAGCTTCAGGCAGTGTGGAAGCAGCAGCATCCTTGTTGGATGGTGAGTGAATCACCCAGCACAGCTCTCACTGTGGTTGTCAGTGACCTTCATGCTACGGCTAAAGCCAGGAACACTCTTCAGCCCTATCTTTCTCAGTTCTCTGAAGTATCAACACACGAGCCTTGAAATATGGTACCACATCCAGTTTCCCCCCACCTCCTGAGCTTCGGGGTCTGACTCTCTGCCTCTTCCTCCATCTGCCATAAATGTTGGAATTCTGAAGGACATGGGCCTGGGTGTCTGCTCTTCTCACACCCACTTTCTCCCTCGGTGACTTCATCCACTGCCATGGTTGCCAGTGTGATTGATGCCTCTAGATTTTGTCTCCAGCCCAGATCTCTCACCTAGTTTCCTCTTTCATTTTCATTCCAAGTCTCTCTAGGCCCACAAGCTTCAGCTCCATCCCTGAACGAACCTGTGCCCTCCCTATTTCCCAACCAGCTCCTCCTGCATGTCCCCCTCTCTCAGGAAATGGTGCCAGCATGCTCTGGCACATGCCCACATGCCCACTGGGCAGCTCCAGACAACTCCACTGCTGCCATCATCTCTCTCCAAGATGGCTGCCACACCCTCTAGTCAGGACTCCCAGACCCCCTTCCACCAGTACATCAGAAAGCCATCCACTTCTTTTTTTTTTTTAATAATTTTATTTATTTATTTTTCCCCGAAAACCCCGGTAGATAGTCGTATGTCATAGTTGCACATCCTTCTAGTTGCTGTATGTGGGACGTGGCCTCAGCACGGCCGGAGAAGCGGTGCCTCCGTGCGCGCCCCAGATCCGAACCCGGGCCACCAGCATATCGGAGTGCGAGCACTTAACGGCTAAGCCACGGGGCCAGCCCAGCCATCCATTTCTTATGTGCTCTCTCCATTAACCAAGCTCAAAGGGATACATGAACAAAGCTCAGATTTGCAGTGAGAAATAAAACAGAGTAGACATTTGTTGTGGGTGCTAGGCAACAAGGGAAACAGGAAGGTAGTAGGTGAGCTGGGACCAGGCACTTTGCACCCTGTTGCCTGGATAGAGCCGGGGGCAGATGGGCAAGAGGACAGAATAAACCCTCCAAACCTTGTGGATAATTTCCTATCTCAATGCACATCTTTTATAAAATACAACCAATCATTTAGATAAAAGCATTCTTAGTTTTACTTGCTGACATTAAACAAATAGCCAGTTATTTCTCCAGGAAAAATGGGTTTATGGGGATTAGTGAACAGTTGCTATTTGGGGCCTGCAACCCTGGTGAGTCACGTGCAAGTCCCCAAGCAGCAAGGGAGGAGAAACTCTTTTCCAGGAGGAAGAGGAAGTTGGGAGGGCTACTGTAAACGAAGAGTTCAAAGCGTAGCGGCTTCTCATTGGCTGGGTTGTGATAGCCTCTCATTGGCTGAGCTTCTTGGTGGTCAAGAAGAGGAAGTCTTTCTTCTTCCTGTTGGGCTCTGCTCTTGATGTAGGGCATGAGAGCTCCTCCTTTTGGCCTTCGAACTCCAATTTAATGAGATTTCTGTTTATTAATTTCCACATTTTCCCCTTTTGATCAAGATCTTTCTCTGAAAGCATCATTGATCAAGAGTCAGATTTTTCCAATTTCAGCAGCCTTTCATCCCTCGATGTCAGGAAGGACCTTTCCTGGGTGTTGTGTCCCAGGTCAGAGGGAAAGTGCACAGGTTGGAAACCTATTGAGGTCATGTTTGAGTAACAAGGAGAGGTAGGAGGGAGAACTCTCAGGCACTTTTCTAAAGTCCATATGTTATCAGATCATAGACCTTGGATATTGTCTGAAGCATTATGTTATCATCAAAGGTTTGGCAGACAAAATTCCAACAGGTCTGGTCCTGACATCTTGGGAAAGCTGTCTCATTGGATGTCATCTGCTTCAATTCCAGGAAATCTTTACTTTCAGGTCACCAGATGATGTGCAGGTCCAGTCAGGGTTTGGTGCTTTCTTTAGGTGTGTCACGTGAATCCAAGAGTCTATACCTTGGAGTTTTGCAGCACAAGGGTTAGTTAATGGTACCCGATAGGGGCCTTTACAGCAAGGTTGAAGAGAATCCTTCTGGAGGTGTCTTTTCCAATAGACAAAATTTCTAGGCTGCAAAATGTGATGCTTAATGTTTTCATCTCTCTAGAGCACACTGTGAAAAGATTGCTCTACCAACACATGGTTGTTTTTTCAGTAGAAGCAATTAGGCCTTTGCAATATTGGAGTATATCTCCTTTTATCAGTTGTATGTCAAAAGAGGCAGGAGCCAAATGCACTGGGCATCCTGTGACTTCTCAAAGGGTAAGAGCTTTTGACTTCCAGAGGGGGTGGGTCTGAGATTTCAAAGGACCAATGGCAATGCTTTTGGCCAAAGTATTTGCAGATTTTGCCAACTGAGTCGTGATATGCTGTTAGTGTATTCGACTAAACTAGAGAGTTGAGGGTGGCAAGTGCAGAAAAAATGTTGTAAAACTGGCCAAAAAGCTCAGACTTCTCGAAGCACTTGACCAGTAAAATGGGTTCGTCAGTCAGTATGAGGTTCAAGATAAGTTCCCCAGGTAGGGATAATCTTTTCCAAAAGCACTTTAGCTGTAGCCTGCTGCAAGGGAAGGCTTCAGTCCAGTAAGGAAACATACAGACCATAACTAAAACATATTTATATCTATGAGACAGGAGAAGTTGTGTGAAACCCATTTGCCAAACCTTGAATGGTTCATTAGGCAGTTTAAAATGTCTGAAAGCAGTATGTATAGGGTCCCCTGGGTTGTATTTTGGAAAAGTGTGACAAATAAGGTAGGCACTTTTTGCAGGCTTGTTAATATTTCCCCACCAATATTGATTGATGAATGCCATAATTTTGTCAGTATACAAACGGTTTAATGCATGTACAGTGTTTAGAAATGGGAATTTTAGAGTCTCCAGTAGAAATGGTTGTTATTTGGGCCAAACAAGACCTTTCTCTTTTTATCAAACCAATAATTGTTGAATTTCCAATCTTGCTTTTTCCTTTTTTGGGACCAATTGTTCAGCTTCTCTAGCCAGTTTTTCTAAGTTATCATTTGGGGAAATATCCCTTTGGATCATGAGAGAGGTTTGGCTGTTGTTGGTTCCTTTAAGGCTACATTCCTTGTGGAAATGTCAGCAAGGTGATTTTCTAAAGGAAATCATAGAGTCAAGTTTAGAATGCCCTAGGATCTTAATAATAGAAAGCAGCAGGTACCTGTATAGCATCCAATAACCCTGAATGTAGGGATCATTTTAAATTTTATTCTGCTGAAAGTAAGGAAGCCACATTGCTTCCACAACATTCCAAAGTCATGAGCAACTCCTAAAGCATAACTACTATCAGTATAAATGTTGGCAGTTTTGCCCCTGGCTAAAGTACAAGCCTGTGTAAGAGCGTATAATTCAGCCTGTTGGGCTGAAGTAGCCATAGGTAAAGGTGCTGCCTCAACAATATCAAAAGGAGTTGCAATAGCACACCCAGCACAATACTTGCCATTGTCATCTTCTGAATAAGAACCATCAGTGAACTAGGAGAAGTTGGTGTTATCCAAAGGAGTTTCCTGCAGATCATCATGAGGAGTTAGGAGGTGACCCATCAGCATTAAGCAGTCATGAGGGATTCTGTCGGTTATGGAGGGGAGAAGAGTGGTAGGGTTAAGGTTATTACAATGTAAAAGAGTTATGTGACGAGCAGTTAACACAAGGACTTCAGAGGAGGTGAGGGGGCTGACTCAAAATTGTTGAATGTGATGAGACTTCAGGAGGGCTTCTACTACATGAAGTATAAAAATGATTAAAGGGGATCCCACAATGACTTTCTTGGTGGCCTTAACCAAAAGGCCAGTGGCAGTAATGGCTCAATGGCAAGGAGGGGTATCCCCATGCCACAGGGTCCACTTGCTGGCTATAAAACCCTGTGGGTCCATGGTGCTTCCCGTGTTTTTGGGTGAGTATTCCAAGGGCATTCCCTTTCTTTTCATATACAAAAATAAAAAAGGGAACCTGCTAACTGGGTTGTTCAAGAGCAGGTGGGTGCATCAAACTCTCCTTTAATGCCTTAAAGGCTATATTGTCCTGTTCTGCCCATACAACTGGGTCGAGGTTGTTGTTCTTTTTAAATAAAACATACAGAGCTTTGGCCATAAGAGAGAAATTTGGAATCTAATTTCAGCAATAACCAACTAGCCCCAAAAAACCTTGAAGTTGGCGCTTAGTTTTGGGTTTTAGGAAACCTAGGACACCATGAAGCCTATTTGGATGTTGGTGTAGCTATTATTCTGATATCAGACTCCCTAAATATCAAACCTGGGTTTAGGCAAACTGCAATTTCTCTTTGGCAACCATATATCTCTTTAAGGCTAAAAGCTTTAGCAGGTGGATGCTGTCTTCCTGTGAGGAGGCTTGGGAAGGAGAGCAAAGAAGCAAATCGTCCATGTACTGCAACAAAGTAGAACCTCCAGGGAACTTTATATCATCCGGATCAGCCCTCAGGATTTGTGAGAAATAAGAAGGGCTCTCAGTAAAACCTGAGGCATTACTGTCCAGGTGAATTGTTTTCCTTCCCAAGTGAACGCAAAAAGGTGTTGACTAGCTTTATAACTAGAATGCTCAAGAATGCACTGAATAAATCAATTACCGTAGCATTTGATCCCAGTGGGAATGGATGTTAGTAGGGTATGAGAGTTAGGAACAACAGGGTGTTGAGGGATAACAATGTTGTTTATTGCTCGGAGGTCCTGGACAAACCTCCACCCTTGGCCCTTGGTTTTCTCATAGGTAAAAATGGAGTATTACAGGGACTAGTACAGGGATAATGAGGCCGTGAGCCTTGTAATCCTCTATTATGGGTCCCTTGAAGGGCTTCTTTACCTATAGGGCATTGATTAATTCTGGGGAGAGATTTTGAGGGATCTATTTGAATCTTGATGGGAGGTGTGCTGTGAGTTTTACCAATATCAGTTGGAGATTTTGCTCATAAGGGCAGTGGTAGCTTATTCAAAAGGGATAAATGATCAGTGTTTCCAGAATCAGCTCTAGTACCATCAAAGACGGAGCAAATAAAAGATGTCAAAGGGTCATTTAATTCATCTGGTTGGGCATTTTGATGACCACTGTCAAATTCTAGAATTATTTCCCCCTTTTGGGAGAATGAAAATCCAGAATGATACTTTTCCAAGAAGTCTCAGCATAATAAATCAACAGAAGTGAAGGAACTAAGGAGAAAATGTGACCAGGGAACCAGGCAAAGAAAGGATTACTGAGGAGCTGGTTAAACAACTAATGTAATCTGTCAAGTGTTTTGCAGACAAAAAGAAACTATATGTTCTGTTTTGCAGATGTTGCTGTTTTGCAGAGAAATTGTAAGTTCGCAGAAAGACTCCCACAAATTGTTCCAGCATCAGATGTCCTAAAGTTACCTTAACTCATTAGCATCTTAAATTCTCCTCCTTTGGGAGGGTCCAAACAGCCATTTTTAGATCATGCAATGTATCTAATAACATGTATACATGCTATGCATGCACCTTAAAAGAACACAGTTGTTACACTGTGAGACTAGTCATGAACAGGTTCATCAGTTGTTACAAATAAACCCCGACCTTCTGCTCTCTTTGTGTCAAGTCACTACTGGCACTGAGCTTGGGAAACACTGCTTTGGGAGTTATCCCTGGTGTTCTCCATTGCTTGTGCAAGCAATAAACATTTCTTCACCTGCTTCTGCCTTGGTTGTGCTTTTTGGCTCTGCTTTCATCAAGAGACGAACCCATTGAGTTCAGTTACGAAAATGGTGTGTGTCTCTCAATGGGCTTAAACAAAAGGGAGTAGGTTCAGAGACAGGAATCTGTTGAGGATTATTAGAAATCCCCAGTATCTGAACAGTTTTAGTACTCTCGGGTAGGGTTGCTTTATCACAGTGGAGCTGAGCACCAAGAGTGTGGCTCAGTGTCAATCAGGACAGAAAGAGATTCATCTCCAATCTGGAGAAATGTTTCTCCAATTAGATTAAGAGGGAGGATTGGGAAGAGCCCCTGTATTTCCTTGGAGACCTGTCACTGGGAATTTGGAGGACATTGGAAAGGCTGGTTAGAGGGCTGAAGGTGCCTGAAGCCCTTAAATTTGTAGCAGTCTCTTTTTCAATGTCCTGACTCTTTGCAATAATACTTGAAACTAGAAGAAATCTGGTTTCATTTAGGGGTCTTCATTTGCTGGAGTTGAAGATTAAGAATTTTAGCGGTCTTTCTTTTAGGTGACCATCTAGAGTGCAAGAGAGCTGGTTTCCCAGATTAACTAAATCTGGAATGGACATAATTTTCCATTTCATCCTGGTCCTTTTTACTAGAAGGGAAAGGTCCCAGTTCAGCCCATTAATAAACATAAAGTTAAAAGCTACCCTGGTGGAATCAACATAAAGGAAGACTAAAGTTTTCTTTAAAAATAGTCTCAAGTTGCTTGTAATAATCATGAACAGGTTCATCAGGTTTTTGTGCAAAAGCCTGCATTTTGTTCTAATCAACAGGCTTTGGGAAAGCCCTAGGAATTGCCTATGAAGTCGTCTAGTGATTGTCCGAGCCTGATCATATAGCAGGTCAGCGGGCTGGTCTCCTGGTTGTAATTCTAGAGGTGTTTCAGGATTTTCCCAATTAGCAGTTTTCCTCCAATGCTGGGCCTGGTCTTCACCGACAAGCATATGAACTAGCTGATAAATGTCAGAGAAACAAGGTTGATAAGTTTGAATGACTATATTAAATTCCTCAGCAAATTTGTGAGATCTTCCATTACTTTGGGAAAATCTTTAACTATGGCTTGCAGTTCAGCTTTTGTCCAGGGAATATAAGAAATTAAGGGTTTATCTTTGGTTCCTCAGAAGGCTTAATTTTAAAGGGACAGGTTCTGACAGGTTCAGAGGAAGAGGGAGTTTGGAGAAGTTCAGGGAAGAGGGGAAGTTCAGTGAGAGAGTTACTCTGGGGGAACTGAGGTACAGAGGAGGTGTAGGCAGCATAGAAAGGAAGGAGGAGGATGGTGCAGGAGGCAGAACCCCTGAGACAAAGAAGCCAGGGAAGAGGAACATGAGGCTCCAAAAGCCATTTTATCTTTCTTTAGTCATTTGTTTTCCCAGGTTAATCTTAAAATTTTATTTTGCAAAGAGGCAATTTTAGACTCCTGATAAAGTTTGGAAGCCTCAAAATACCCATCAAAATAACTGTTCCATTCAGTTTTGGAAATTACAGAGCTATGGTTGTCCAATGTAGTTTTAAGAAAAGTATGTTTGGGGAGTTCAACAGCCCCGCATAATGGCCATTGATATTCTAAATTACTTTTGGTTAAGTTGGTTTATTTAGTTAGAAATCCCCATGAGGAATGATCCAGGTTTTAAACATAAAATCGGCCAGTAGCTTGTGATGGGGGCCCTCAAAATATTGAGATAACTGGGATATTTCTTAGAGGTTTTTCTCTAGAGCAAAGGAATAACTCTTGAACAGCTCAAACAGATTCAACAGCTCAAACAGCCCGCAGGCTTAATACCAGCCAGTTTCAATAGAACAGTCTGATTTTATTAAGGTGGACTGAAGGTCGAATCAATGCAGTTCCAAAGAACAGTCTGGTTACAAATGAAATCGGACTGAAGGTTGATCAATACAGTCCCAAGTAACAATCTGCTCCCAAGGGAGCCAGGCCGAAGGCTGGACCAGCATAGTTCCAATAAAACTGAAGGCTAGCACAGTTTCAGAAGAAACAGTCCAGTTCCAAAAGGAATCAGACCAAAGGCTAGAGCAGTTCCAAGGAATACCCTGATTCAGAATCAGGCTGAAGTGCCATCCGAGTACTCACAGACAAATTAGGCCTTAACTAGAAACAGATGAAGCCTTAAAATAGCTCTCGAATAAAGCCTGGAGGGCCTGAAATGCAAAGAGGGTGGAAGCTCAGATCCAGGAGGAAGACTGACCCTCCAACTCCGTGGTCAAGGAGAAAAGCAGGGAGCTCAGTGGTCTCTGTTGTGGGTACCGAACCTGTTTGCTCACCAGCCTTGGAGTCATTGGAGGTCTTCTCTGGATCCCTGTATGGGCCATCAAAATGTTGACTTTAAACAAACAGAAAGCCAGTTATTTCTCCAGCAAAAATGGGTTTATTTGGGATCAGCAAAGACTTTCAATTCAGGGTCTGCAACCGTGGCATACCGTGAGCAAATCCTGGAGCAGCAAAAGGAGGAGAAACTCTTTTATAGAGGGAAGGGGAAGTGGGGGGGCTGTTGTAAACAAAGAGTTCAAGGTGTAGTGGCTTTTCATTGGCTGAGTTGTGACAGTCTCTCATTGCCTGAGCTTCTTGCCAGTCAACAAGAGGAAGTCTTTCTGCTTCCTGATGGGCTCTGCTATGGACTTAGGGCAGAAGAGCTCCCCTTTTGGCCTCTCAACTCTATTTATGAGGTTTCTGTTTGTTTATTTTCACAGGTGCATCCAGTGTCCATCCAGATGTGGCCTGATTTAAGTGGGCAGTTTGCACTTCCAGGGCCCTCAGGCCCAGGGAGACATCCTTGTTCCTGCTAAAGGCCACCCTTTACCAGGCATTCACTAGGCCTACCCGACTTCCTCACACTCCTTTACCATCTCCACTTACTTGGATCAACCAACTTATCCCTCACCACAGCTCTAGAGAGTAAATTCTATTATTAGTTCCAGTTTATAGATGAGGAAGCCGGGACAGGAAAAGGTTAAGGTCAAGTAGGAAGTGGTGAGAGGATCTGACCTGCATGCACTCTGGGCAGCAGGGTGAAATGTGTAACACAGCAGTCAGGACTGCTGCTTGTCAGGCATCAGCTCTTGGAGTCACCAGTCATTGCTCGGTGTTACCGCACAAAGGGCACGATCTGCTCTCCGTGAGACAGAAGGAAATCATCAAGAGGCAAGATGGTGGAAAAGAAAGGGCAATTTATTACAGCATGCTAGCAAGGGGGAAGATGGCCGACTAATGTCTCAAAGAACCATCTTAAGGGGGCACAAAATCTTACAGTGGTTATACAGGCCGATGGGTTATAGGGGAAGGGATTAGGAATGTTGACCCTCTGGTGTTACAGACTGGGAGTGCCACACCAGATCTTTCAGTATTCATTGATGATGGCTATCAGCATAGACTCTCTGTTCAGGGGTCATCACATTCCTAAGGAACTCAAAAGAACAAAGTTATCATCTTATCACATCTGGGAGCTACATGCACAAGCAGGGGTCGTAAAATCTACAGAGCAGTTAGATCTCCTGGAGAGTGCATATTCCAGCTGGAGTAGTTTGTCAGAGGTCATTCAAAGTTACCGTAGGGTTTCTTTTCTACAATATGGCTTCCCTTATGTCAACCTTGTCTTGAGCCAGTATCATTGGCAGGTTCTGTTCTCTGTTTTACTGTGAAGATACCTAGGCTCAGAACAGTTGAATGACTCTACTCCGGCTGCAAGTGTGTTGGGGCCAACCTGGGACCCAGGCCTGGCTCAAACCACAACACAGCGGCTGCTATAGAGACAGCTTCACACAGACGTGGCATACCACGCCACACCTGGCATATGCCTGATGGAAACCCACACTTGACTCTTCGGTTGGGCTCACAGCAAACAGACTATAAGGCAGAGGTTTGTGTGCAGGAAGTTTAATGGGGAGCGCTCCTGGGATCAACACTCATAAGGGAGGCAGGCAGGCAGGACTGGGCAGAGGGAGAAACTGGGCTGTGAGGCAGTTAGTCCTGAGGCCTCAGCAATTCCATGGGGAGCTGTGAAGCTGGGAGGAAGCTGCAGAAATGTCCAAGTTGTGGTGAGGCTGAAGGGGATGGGCTGGGTCTCTGTGCCCCAGCATCAATCAGGCTTTCATTCCAGATAACCACGGGTGAGGCAGCTCCTTCCCCCCACCCCCCACCAATTCCTGCAGAGGACCTCAGCTTCAGGCTGACTACAGAGAAGAACTTTGTCTGCTCAGTGGCTTGATCATGCCGTCTGCTCACCCCCCTTCCCACAGGCAGTCCTTTCTAGCCTTCTTTCCTCTTCCCTATGAGAGGAACTTCCTTCTGCCTAATCTTTGAGGCACAGATCTCATGATCTGAGCCTTCTCCCTACTGCAATACCCTTCTCCCCTTGTTACAATGGTCCTTTTGAAGAAAGCCTTTCCTTATCTAAATCAGGATTTGTTTTTTATGTGATGGTATATTTATACAATGCAGTACGACACAACACTGAGAATGAGAAACTACTACAAACTACACACAATGACATGGATGGGTCTCACAGGCATAATGTTGAGGGAAAGACATCAGACAGATGAAAACACCACATATTGCAGGAATCCATTCACCTAGAGCTCAAAATCAGGCAGAACTCATTTATGGTGAGAGTAGTCAGGCTAGTGGTAGCATGGGGCATGTAGCCTGGGAGTGGGGTAGGCATGAGGGGTCTTCTGTGATGCTGGTAATATGCTATTTCTTGACATGGGTTTTGGTTACATGGATATGTTCTTTTTGTGAAAATTCATCAAACTGTACACTTAGGATTTGTGCACTTTTCTGTATGTATTAGGTTTCAATAAAATGTTTATGAACAAGCAAACAAAAGACAAATGACCCAATCCACTGTGTGTGCTGGGCGCTTAGGCACACAGATGTTAGAACTTGACATCGCCTCTCAGAACTACTGGGGGAGAGAGCTGTCCTGTAACTGTTATCAGAGGGACAAAGGCAGCAGAGGGGGCAGGCATGGGCATCACTTCTTCCAGGTGAGGAAGGCATGGCATTTGAACCACGTGGAAGTGTTTGGCCAGGACTGGTAGGAAAGTGCATTCCATCTGAGAGAGGCAAGTGCAGGAGATGGGAGGGTGAGGAGGTGCCAGCATAGCAGGCTGGATTTGCACCTTATTACTGCATGGTTCGGAATACCTCGGTAGGGGGTTGAACTTGGTCCTAAGGAAACAGGGGAACGAAAGCTGGTGATCTGGGCTCCTAAACAGAGGAATTGGGCCATCAGCTGAGGTGGGATCAAGGAGGGTTGGGCATTAGGAAGAATTTCTGAGAGTGAAAAGTAGGGGAAAGCAGGATGGGTGGCACAGGGAGATACAGAAACTATCCTTGGATATGTTTTGGCTTGGTGGAGGCCTCATCAGTACTGTAGGCCTGGCTTGTGGCAGGGGCTGAGGAGGGAGGGTCGCCAGTGTCTTCCCACACTGAACTTAACCTGAGCCCAGTGCTCACAGAAAACAGCATCAGTTCAGAAAACCTCCTGCACTTCTGTGGTCCACGAAGTGGCTCATTGCAAAGAACGAACCTTCCCCACGTGACCTGAAGATGACCCCCCCTTGTACCTGTGACAAGGCCAGACCCAGACTCTCCTAATTCCCAATCATTGACTCATAAATGACTAGTTGAACTGTTTGTCTATACTGACCAATTGGGACAAAGTGCCTGTTAACTTGACTTGACCAAACTTTAATTTGGCTTCTCTACTCTGCACAGTTCTCCAGACCTTGACTATCCTTGAGCAAACTTTAGAAATGGGGACAACTCCTCCTTAACAACCCTTCTCCAGAATTGACTGACCCCAGAAAAACATCCCCTGATCGAGAGTCCTATCGTGTCACCTGCTAATTTCACTGCCCCCCTCCACACACACACACTCAGCTCTATCTAGCCTTGTCTACTCCTGCCTATGAAAGAAGAGCCCTCCACAAACCAGGAACAGAGGGAGATTCCTCAGTATGACAAAGTGCATCCACAAAAGACCTACAGCAAACATCATGCTTATGGTAAAAGACTGAATGTTTCCTTCTAAGTTTTAGAACAAGACAAGGATATCTGCTCAAACTATTTCTCTTCTACGTAGAAGTGGAAGTGAGAAAAAGAAGTTGAAGTTATCAGACTGGACAGGAAGAAGTAAAACAGTCTTTATTAGCAGACAACATGATCCTGTATACAGAAAATCCTAAGGAATTTTCTTTAAAAACAGAAAAAAAATTATATTAGAAATAATAAATGAGAGAGAAGTCAAGATGGCGGCATAGGCGGACTCTGAACTCACCTCCACCCGCGGACACAGCAAATTTACAACTACTCTTGGAAAAATTACCCCTGAGACAAAACTGAAAACTGGATAAGAGGAACTCCTGCAACAAACAACAATCCTAATTGAGGTGGAAGAGACAGAAATGCCCTTCTGGAGAGAAAAAATGCCACCTTCACAAGCCGCCAGCTTCATGGCCGCCCGGGAGCAGCCCAAAGGTCCGCAGCCCTGCCTGGAGGAGCGGGGCCCTGAGCTGGGGAGCGCCTCCGCTGTAGGCATGTTTTGGACCCAGCACAGTCGAGATGAGTGGCATAATATCTGACTTTGCTTGTTACTAAAACATTGGGGAGTACCCTGAGTAAAGCTGGTTCACAAAGAAACTAAAACCGGCTCTTAAAGGGCCCATGCAGAAACTCATCTGTTTCAGAAAGCAACCTAAAATCACCAGAAAGAAAGGTGAACAGCCCTTTGGTGAAAAGAGACTCACCTGATAGGCTCTGAGTGCATCTCAGTGAGAGGTGAGACCTCTCCAGGGACTGGGACATTGGTGGCAGCCATTGTTGTGGCCTGGTGTGGGCGTGCTGACACAGACTGCAGATGCCCTTGGAGTTCTCCCTGGGGCCTGCTAGCCCAGGGTCTGCCCCACCCACTAGAGCACTGATTTAATTCAGCTCAGCCAGGGTGGGCAGCCCACCCTAGGGACTGGCCCCACCCAACAACAAGCCCACAGGAAACTTCTGGGCCTGCATAGATTGGTGACTGGATTCTTTGCAGTCTGGGGACTGGGTCCACCTCTCTGTGGGGTAGGGCATGCGCAAGGAGCGGGTGGAGAGTGTGGGGCGGTGGTGGAGTGTGTGGGGCTCCTGCCTCAGAGAGACGGGGTCCACTTCAGGAGGTCAGGGTATGCACACGGGGCAGGACTGTGTTGACAGTGCGTGTGGACCTGTGGGTGGCGGGGCTTGCCAGCTGCAGAAGATTTGTGCTTCTCAAAGAGCCACATGGGGGATCAACCCTACCTTCCAAAGCCTGAAACAACTGGGTGCTCCCATGCCTGAAGTCAGCCCCACCAGCTGCAATCCTCAGGGAGCTGACAAGAGACCTAAAGGCGGGAGGCTTATAGCAATTGTAACCCCTGAGCCCAACAACCTGCCACTCTGGGGGCCTACTCACTTAACAGAAATACTGCAATACAAATGTGCTATTAGAACTTGCAGCCAACTGTGTGGGGCTCCCCAGAGCTGATAAAGAGACTGAAGGGACCACAACAACTACAAGCAGCTGAGCATTACAACAGCTGGCCAGGGGGACAGCTCAGCCTCCCAGGGCACCTACAGGAAGAGCAAACAGGACACAACAGAAGGACACACGTAGCCCACATAGAGTTCACTCCTGGAACATTCGGAACTGAGGGAAGCACACTTCCCTCATAAGGCATCACTTATATAAGGTCACCTATCCAAGAGCAGGAGACGTAGCTGACCTACCTAATACAAAGACACAAGCACAGGGAAAGAGGCAAAATGAGGAGGCAAAGGAATACGTTCCAAGTAAGGGAACAGGACAAAACCCCAGAAGAGGAACTAAGTGAAACCGAAATGAGCAACCTGCCTGACAGAGCGTTCAAACAAAGAGTATTAAGGATGCTCACTGATCTGGGGAGAAGAGTAGATGAACTCAGTGAGAACATCAACAAAGAAATGGAAGATATAAAAAAGAACCAATCAGAAATGAAGAATGCAATACTGGAAATGAAAAATTCACCAGAGGGACTCAAAAGCAGAGTTAAGGATACATAAGAATGGATTTGTGAGCTAGACGAAAGACTAGAAGAAATCACCCAAGCTGAATAGATAAAAGAGAAAAGAATTAAAAAGAGTGAGGACAGTCTAAGGGACCTCTGGGAAAACATCAGGCCCACTAACATCCATGTTATAGGTGTCCCAGAAGGAGAAGAGCGAGACGAAGGGGCAGAGAATCTATTTGAAGAAATAATAGATGAAAACTTCCCTAACCTAAGGAAGGAAACAGACATCCAAGTACAGGAAGCACAGAGAGCCCCAAACAAGATAAACCCAAAGAGGCCCACACCAAGACACATCATAATTAAAATGTCCAGAATTAAAGATAAAGAGAGAATCCTAAAAGCCAAAAGAGAAAGACAAGTTACGTACAAAGGAAACCCCATAAGGCTATCAGCTGACTTCTCAGCAGAAAACTTACAGGCTAGAAGAGAGTGGCACTATATATTTAAAGTGCTAAAAGGAAAAAACCTACAGCCAGGAATACTCTACCTGGCAAGGTTATCATTCAAAATGGAAGGAGAGATAAAAAGATCCCCAGACAAGCAAAAATTAAAGGAGTTTGTCACCAAGAAACCAATACTACAAGAAATACTAAAGGGACTTATTTAAGGGGAAAAGAGAAGACCACAAATAGGAAAAATTATCTATTTCCACATATTATGAGAGGTTCAGGAGATTCCATCAGAGATGTAAAAGAAACTTTCCACTCCAAACAAATGGACTGAAGGTATATTTTATTATATCGAGGATAGTAAAGGCGATAGTCTGCAAACAGATCTGAATAGGTCAAATATTAAGAGGGAAAAACATCAGCTCGACTGGAAAGGGAAAACATCCACATCGACTGAAGGGAAATGACACAAATCAACTGGAAAGAGAAACACCAGGTTGACCGAAAAGAGAACACATCGGATCGGTTACTCACAACATCCACGCCCCACTGCCAGGAGAGTCTCTTCAATTGACACCGCTGGGCGGGAATCACATGTCCTGGGCAAGGCGTCCCTTCCACAGTTGGAACTCTCACCAGGCCTCGGTTTCCAGTAGTTTATATAAGCAGTTACAGAGTTTACAGAGCAAGCATTCAGTGTTCCCATGCACAAATGGTTATCAGTGGCATACGGGCACCAAGCCTCCTGGCTATCATCCCAGCCCAGCAGTTGTGTACGTGCATTGTTTACCCTGGTTATTGTTCCAGCCCGGCACAGATGGCCAGTCTGTCCCAGGATGGGGCGCCCAAAGGGCCTTGAACTTTTTACACATTGCAACTATCTCCGTGGGAGAAGGGCCAGTTCCCACCATGCAGAAAGCAGCTTTTATATTTCTTTTTGTGCTGGTGGCTGTAGGTCAATGGAGGGGCCAAACATGGCTGTACTAATGTCAAGACACCACAAAAGAGAGTAATGGATACAAATGCAAAAAAAGAGGTTAGATATGATATCAAAAACATAAAGTGTGGGAGGAGGGGAGTTAAAGAGTAGAGCTTTCAGAACGAGGTCGAACTAAAGAGACCATCAACTTAATATAGATTGTTATATACGTAGGTTACTGTATATGAACCCCATGGTAATCACAAACCAGAAACCTATAATAAATACACAAAAAACTAGGAGAAAGGAACCCAAACATAGTACTAAAGAAAGCCAACAAACCACAAGGGAAGAGAGCAAGAGAAGAAAGGAACAGAGAAGAACTACTAAAACACCGAGAAAAAAAGTTAAAAAATGGCACCAAACAAGATAAACCCAAAGAGGCCCACACCAAGACACATTGTAATTAAAATGTCCAGAATTAAAGATAAAGAGAGAATCCTAAAAGCATAAGCATAATAAGTACATACTTATCAATGGCTACCTTAAACATCAATGGACTAAATGCTCCGGTTAAAAGGCATAGGATGGCTGACTGGATAAAAAACAAGACACATACATATGCTGCATACAAGAGACACACTTCAGACCTAAAGACACTCACAAACTGAAAGTGAAGGGTTGGAAAAAGATACTCCATGCAAATGGCAATGAAAAGAAAGCTGGGGTAGCAATACTCATATCAGACAAAGACATGACTTTAAAACAAAAACTGTAAAAAGAGACAAAGAAGGGTACTACATAATGATCAAGGGAACAATCCAACAAGAGGATATAACACTTGCAAATATCTATGAACCCAAAGTAGGAGCATCTAAATATATAAAGCAATTATTAGCAGACATAAAAAGAGAAATAGACATAAACACAATAATAGTAGGGGACTTTAACACTCCACTTACACCAACAGATAGATCATCCAAACAGAAGATCGATAAGGAAACATTGGCATTAAATGACACATTAGAACAGATGGACCTAGTAGATATACACAGAACATTCTATCCAAAAACCGAAGAATACACATTCTTTTCAAATGCACATGGAACATTCTCCAGGATTGATCACATATTAGGCCACAAAACAAGTCTCCATAAATTTAAGAAGATTGAAATAATACCAAGCATCTTTTCTGACCACAATGGTATGAAACTAGAAATCAACTATAGGAAGAAAATCAGAAAAGCCACAAATATGTGGAGATTAAACAAAATGCTACTGAACAATGATTGAGTCAATGAAGAAATCAAAGGAGAAATAAAAAAATACCTAGAGACAAATTAAAATGAAAATACGACATGACAGAATTTATGGGATACAGAAAAAGTTGTTCTAAGAGGGAAGTTTATAGCAATACAGGCCTATCTCAACAAACAAGAAAAATCTCAAATAAACAATTTAACAATGCACCTAAAGGAAGTGGAAAAAGAAGAACAAACAAAGCCGCAAATCAGTAGAAGGAGGGAAATAACAAAAATCAGAGCAGAAATAAATGAAATAGAGACTAAAAAAACAATAGAAAAAATTAATAAAACCAAGAGCTTGTTCTTTGAAAAGATAAACAAAATTGACTAACCTTTAGGTAGACTCACCAAGAAAAAAAGAGAGAAGGTTCAAATAAGTAAAATCAGAAATGAAAGAGGAGAAATTACAACGGACACCTCAGAAATACAAAAGATTATAAAAGAATACTATGAAAAACTATATGCCAACAAATGGGAGAATCTGGAAGAAATGGATAAATTCTTAGAATCATACAACCTTCCAAAACTGGATCAAGAAGAAATAGAGAATTTGAATGGACCAATCACCAGTAAGGAGATCAACACAGTAATCAAAAACGTCCCCAAAAATAAAAGTCCAGGACCAGACAGCTTCCCTGGTGAATTCTACCAAACATCCAAAGAAGACTTAATACCTATCCTTCTCAAACTCTTCCAAAAAGTTGAGGATGGAGGGGAAGCTCCCTAAATCATTCTACGAAGCCAACATTACCCTGGTACCAAAACCAGAAAAGGACAACACAAAAAAAGAAAATGACAGGCCAATATCACTGATGAACATTGATGCAAAAATCCTCAACAAAATACTAGCAAATCACATACAACAACACATTAAAAAGATTATACACCATGATCAGGTGGGATTTGTTCCACAGATGCAGGGGTGGTTCAATATCCACAAATCAATCAACGTGACACATCACATTAATAAAATGAAGAATAAAAATCACATGATCACCTCAATAAATGCAGAGAAAGCATTTGACAAGATACAGCAGCCGTTTATGATAAAAATTACGAATAAAATGGGTATAGAAGGAAAGTACCTAAACATAATAAAGGCCATATATGAGAAACCCACAGCTAATATCATCCTCAATGGTGAAAAACTGAAAACTATCCCTCTAAGAACAAGAACCAAACAAGGATGCCCACTCTCACCACTCCTATTTAACATAGTATTGGAAGTCCTAGCCAGAGCAACTGGGCAAGAAAAAGAAATAAAAAGGATCCAAACTGGAAAGGAAGAAGTGAAACTGTCAATATTTGCAGATGACATGAATTTATATATAGCAAACCCTAAATAATTTACCAAAAAAATTTTAGAAGTAATAAATGAATATGATAACGTTGCGAGATACAAAATCAACATACAAAAATCAGTTGCATTTTGGGCCGGCCCCGTGGCTTAGCGGTTAAGTGCGCGCGCTCTGCTGCTGGCGGCCCGGGTTCGGATCCCGGGTGCGCACACGGCACTGCTTCTCTGGCCATGCGGAGGCCGCGTCCCACATACAGCAACTAGAAGGATGTGCAGCTATGACATACAACTATCTACTGGGGCTTTGGGGGGAAAATAAATAAATAAATAAAATCTTTTAAAAAAAATCAGTTGCATTTCTATACACTAGTAATGAAGTAGAAGAAAGAGAAATTAAGAATACAATCCCATTTACAATTGCAACAAAAAGAATAAAATACCTAGGAATAAACTTAACCAAAGAGGTGAAAGATCTGTACACTGAAAACTATAAAACATTGCTGAAAGAAATCGAAGAGGACACAAAGAAATGGAAAGATATTCTGTGCTCTTGGATTGGAAGAATTAACATAGTTAAGACGTCCATACTTCCTAAAGCAATCTATAGATTCAATGCAATCCCCATCAAAGTTCCAACAACATTTTTCACAGAAATAGAACAAAGAATCCTAAAATTTATATGGAACAACAAAAGACCCTGAATAGCTAATGGAATCCTGAGAAAAAAGAACAAAGCTAGAGGTATCACACTCCCGGATTTCAAAATATACTACAAAGCTATAGTAACCAAAACTGCATGGTACTGGCACAAAAAACAGACACACAGATCAATGAAATAGAATCAAAAGCCCAGAAATAAACCCACACATCTATGGACAGCTAATCTTCAACAAAGGAGCCAAGAACATACAATGGAGAAAGGAAAGTCTCTTCAACATATGGTGTTGGGAAAACTGGACAGCCACATGAAAAACAATGAAAGTATACCATTGCCTTACACCAGACACAAAAATTAACTCAAAATGGATTAAAGACTTGAATGTAAGACATGAAACTTCTAGAAGAAAACATAGGCAGTATGCTCTTTGACATCAGTCTTAGCAACGTATTTTCAAGCACTATATCTGACCGGACAAGAAAAACAATAAAAAAAAAATAAACAAATGGGACTACATCAAACTAAAAAGCTTCTGCACAGCAAAGGAAACCATCAACAAAACGAAAAGACAACCTAACAATTGGGAGAAGATATTTGCAAACCATATATCTGATAAGGGGTTAATCTCCAAAATATATAAAGAACTCATGCATCTCAACAACAAAAAAACTAACAATCCAATTAAAAAATGGGCAAAAGACCTAACAGACATTTCTCCAAAGAAGATATACAGATGACCAACAGGCACATGAAAAGATGTTCAACATCATTAACTATCAGGGAAATGCAAATCAAAACTACAATGAGCTATCACCTCATGCCCGTCAGAAGGGCCATAATTAACAAGACAGGAAACTAGTGTTGGAGAGGATGTGGAGAGAAGGGAACTCTCATACACTGCTGGTAGGAGTGCAAACTGGTGCAGCCACTATGGAAAACAGTATGGAGATTCCTCAAAACATTAAGGATAGAAATACCATACAGTCCAGCTATTCCACTGCTGAGTATTTACCAAAGAACATGAAAACACGAATGCGTAAAGATACATGCACCCCTGTGTTCATTTCAGCATTATTCACAATAGCCAAGACTTGGAAGCAACCTAAGTGCCCATCCAGGGACAAACGGATAAAGAAGATGTGGTATATATACACAATGGAATATTACTCAGCCATGAGAAATGATGAAATTGAGCCATTTGTGACAACATGGATGGACGTTGAGGGTATTATGCAAAGTGAAATAAGTCAGAGGGAGAAGGTCAAATACCATATGATCTCACTCATTAAGTAGTAGATAATAACAACAACAAACACACACATAGAGACAGAGATTGGATTGGTGGTTACCAGAGGGGAAGGGTTGTGGGGAGGAGGGCAAAAGGGATAATTGGGCACATGTGTGTGGTGATGGATGGTAATTGGTATTTGGGTGGTGAACATGAGAAAATGATGTAATCCATGCAGAAATAGAAGTATAATGATGTACACCTGAAATTTACACCATGTTATAATCCAATAAAAAAAAGAAATAAATGAGTTTAGCAATGTTGCAGAGTATAAGATCAATATATACAAAAATCAAATTTATTTCTTTATACTAGAAATATGCAATTCAAGAATAAAATTAAAGAAACAATTCCATTCAGAATAGCATAAAAAAGAAAAGAATATTTAGGAATAAATATAAAAAGAGTGCAAGCCCTGTGCTCTGAAAACTACAAAATATTATTGAGATATAGATCTATATAAATGAAGAGACAATCCATGTTCGTAGAATGGAAGAGTTCGTATTTTTAGAATGGCAGTTCGGCCCAAACTGTTCTAGAGATTCAGCACAAACCCTATCAAGATCCCAGCAGACTTTTCCGTAGAAATTGACCAGCTCATTTGAAAACTGATATAAAAATGCAATGGACCTAGATTTGCCAAAACAATTTTGAAAAAGAACAAAGTTTGAAGACTACTTGATTTCAACATTTTTCATAAAGGTAAGCAAGATGGGTGGTATTGGCATAAAGATAGACATATAGATCAATGAAACGTAATAGGAAGTGCAGAAACAGACTTACATTTACTGTCAATTGATTTTTTTCTCTTGATATTTTAACGTAGTCTTCTTGAAGTAGAATATACTGTGAACACACTTGTGTAACCTCCACCCAGATCGACAGATAGAATGTTCCCAGCACCCAGAAGCCCCCCTTGGTTCCCTCCTAGTCAATACCCCACCCTCCTCAAATGTTACCACAATATTGATTTCTAACACCTAGACTAGTTTTTGAGCTTTACATAAACAGAATCGTCTAGTATGTATTCTTTGGTGTCTGGATTATTTCCCTTAATATTTTATTTTTAAGATTTATTCATGTTGTTCATGCAGTAGTATGTTTTCTTTGCTGCATATTATTGTTTTATTGAGAGAAAATTCATGTATCATAAAATTCACCCTTTAAAAGTGTACAATTCAGTAGTTTTTTCATTCATATGTCGTATATTCATAATGTTGTGAAACCATCACCACTATCAAATTCCAGAACATTTTCATCACTCCAAAAAGATACCCTGTGCCCATTAGCAGTCATTCCACACTCTCCCTCCCCCTAGTCCCTGGCAACCAATAATTTACTTTCTATTTTAATGGCTTTTCCTATTAAATGTATTCTGGACATTTTATATAAGTGGAATCATACAATATGTGGCCTTTGTGTCTAGTATCTTTCACTTGGGATAACGTTTTTGAGGTTCATTCATATTGTACTATGTATCAGTACTTGATTCCTTTCCATGGCTGAATAATATTGCATTGTATGGATAGGCCACATTTTGTTTACCCGTTCGTCAGTTGATGGGCATTTAGGTTGTTTCCACTTTTGGCTATTATGAAAAATACTATTATGAACATTTTGTGTACAAGTTTTTGAGTGAACATGTTTTCCATTCTTTTGGGTGTATACCTAGGAGTGGAATTGTTGGGTATAGTATAGTATAGAAACTCTAAGTTTGACTTTTTGGTATAGCAAATTTAAACTTACAACCTAGCTATTCCACTCCTATCATTCATTTATATGAAACTTCCAGAAAAGGCACATCCATAGAGGCAGAAAGCAGAGCAGTGGTTGTCTGGGTTTGAGGGAGAGAGCCAAGATTGAGTTCAAATGAGCATGCAGGAAATGTTTACAGTAATGGAACTGTTCTAAAAGTGGATTGGGGTGACGGTTACAGAACTCCGCCCATTGACTAAAAAAATCATCGAACTGTACACTTACAATGAGTGAATTTTATTGCATGTAAATTATAAAGCTGTTATAAAATGCTAAAACAAAAAAACAAAAACACAACAAGGAGGCAGTCATTTCCCAGGGAATGGCACGGGTGACAGTTGTACCATGCAAAATGGCTTCAGCGACAAGACACGTTTATGGAATGCTTTAATGTAGCATAGGAGACATGTAACTTGCACCTTGAAAACTGAACTTATTGATAGTATTGCTTGTGATGAAGCTAAAGTAGTTATATACACAATAAAGATATGAGCAAATTTAAAGAAATGTCAATTAAATGAAGGAGGTGAGCGGCCATTGCAAGACAGGAGAAGTTGAAGTGGAGTGATGGAAGTCATCCAATCCCAAATTGTCAGAGCTGAGAACCTGCCACCGGACAAGTTTAAACAATGAGAAGTGCATGTCACAGAAATGAAATAATGATGCATAAAATCATTTATTTTTATGGTAAAAATAAAGACATCCACCCCAGGGTGTGTCTGCATGAGGTTCCAGTGTGTGTTGGTGTGTTTGTGTGTGATGTGCAAAGTACTAGTGCTTGAAGAGACAAGGGCCTTTCACCTTTTATTTCCTATATCTGTCTTTTCAAAAAAAAAAAAAGCTTTTGTTTATGAGCAATCAGGTTTGCAGAACAGTTGTGGTGTTGAGTGTATGTGACCCCTGGAAGGGCCCCCTGGGGTGGTGTCAGCCCCCACTGTCAGGGTGCTCCCAGCTAAGTCAGGCCTCTTCTGGAGGTCGGATGATAGTAGTGCCTTCCGTACAGGGTGGTGAAGAGGGTTAGAAGAGTTAACACGTGCGAAGCACAAGTCGGCTGTAGAAATGCTTGCGGAGTCAGCGGTGTGCCAGGGCAGGCTCTGATTTAGGCCCAGGGGACACAGCAGGAAAGAAAGGGGACAGAAGAGGACTCCGCTCTCCAGCACTTACAGCCTGAGGGGCGGTCGGGATGAGGAACAAAGGGAAGACACACACGCAGCCCCGCGCGAATGGAGAGCACAGTGATGGAGGGCTGTGGGGAGGACGTCCGCGGCCCGGCCAGAGTGAGCCCCGGGAGGACAGAGGAAGACAGAAGGTGGACGTGCTGAGGGGCTCCCGCGGCCAGAGCCGAGGGAGGCTGGGCTGGGGCGCGTGTGTGTTATCAACAACAATAATACTAAGGAAAAAAATAAGTGTTGGGAGTTCGCCCATTTCCTGCAGCCTGAGCTTCTGTTTTTCTCTCAACTGACAGCGCATATGTAAAGCAGGGGGCCCAGGGCCTGGCGCTCTGGAAGCTCTTTTAGGAGCTCCCCAGGTGGGACGCTGGCCGGGGAGGGTCGAGGTCACCCCGAGTTCCCTCTGAAACCTGCTCCTCAGGCCTCAGGCTCCCCGGCTCCCTGCGGGGCTCGTTAGCCCGAGAGGGTCTGACAAGGGAGCGGCCGAGGGCGGCGCGCGTCCCTCGGGAACCATAACGCGCCCCTCGGGAGCGCCCAGGACCTTCCCGCGGCTGCAACTCGGCTGGGGGAGTCCCTCTCCGCGGACGCCGGCTGAGCTCGTGGCTGCCCCCGGGGGAGAGGACCCGAGCACCGGCTGGCCCGAAGCCCGGAGTCCTCGGCGACAGCCTCAGGGAGACCTGCCCGGGCCGCAGGAGCGGGAACTGCCCCTTTCTGCTGCACCCTTCCTCTGCCAGGCCGAATGTCCTCCTGGCATTCCGTCCTGGGACCAGACGCCACAGCCAGCACTTCTCTCCTGGATGGGCTATTTAATGGGGCACCACCTGGGTCATCCCCTCTCAGGGCTGGTCTGGGGATGGGCAGGAGCTTGGCATGGTCACTGGTTCCCAAAACGTCACTGAATGTGAATACTGTGTCCCAGATGGGGAAGCAGATGCCGAAAGAGGGACAGAGAAGGTGCTGCGACAGTGGGCGGATGGCGTCTTCCACCTGAGGACTAAAGGCAGCTGTCTGGAGGTTTCAGAGCAGCTCCCCGTGTACCTACTTCATCCGACCTGGAGGCTGGTGCTGTGCGCAGTTTTCTTCAGGGTTTCTCTTGGGCCTGGGGCCACCCTGGGAGTGGACCTGAGAGTGCTGAGACCTTCCGGGAAAGCAGCTTCCGGTCCCCAGTGCTCTAGCTCAGCACAGAGGCAGAGCCCGGACCTGGAGGGCAGCTTCGGAGATTTTCACAAGTAGGCCCTTCCTGAGTCAGGCATCCGTGGGGAGACCAGGTTGGCTTGGTCTCTGCCCATTTGGAAATCCATGTGAATTCAGTTCCAAGGCTGCACGGGCCTGGAAGACTGTGGGCAGAGCCCTGAGCACGGAGTGTGGGGACCTGCTCTGTGACATGAGCCAGCCACACCGGTCCCTGAGCTGTCTTCATCTGTAAAATGAGAGGGCGGAATGAACTGATCACCAAAGGGCACTTCTGGCTCTGAAATTCCTGCTTTCGTGGCACTTGGATTTGCCCTGTTTCTAACCTCTCTGCTGAATATCCTGCCCATCGTCAGGGTGAATTAAGGCCAAGAGAAAGAGCCCATTTTCTGGACTGCTTTAAGTGCTTTTGGAGAAGGTGGCCCATGTGACATGGGATGAGGCACCCACCCCCAGATGCCTCTGCAGTGCCCCTCCAGGCATTGCTCCTCCTATCTAGTTACAGGAGCCCTTGGCCTGGGCCTAGGACACAGCAGGAGTTCAGAGGGGGAGCTGTCTGTCATCAGAGATGTCCCAACCACTGGCCCCCTACTCCGAGCTGGGACAAAGCTGGCCATTGTCTCAGAAGGACCCACATGGGTGTCCCTGGGAGGTTTTGGGAGACTGGGCCCTCCACCCACTCCTACTAGGACACAATCTGAGTGAGTTTGCCAGGAAAGTCCTTTTCATCACCTAGTCCTCCAAGGCAAGAATTCAAGGAGCAAAAGTGCAGTTGACTGGTGTGAAGTGCGCAGTGAGCACAGCAGGGGCCTCAGAGGTTGTATTTCAAATGCCCACAGCATCGCCTGCCTCCAGTTTTCACAAGTGGGGAAACCAAGAGTAGAATGCTAGGCTGACCCCAGACCGCCTCTCTCCTCCAGTCTCTGGGAGGACAGCGGGGGAGATGGTCCTCATCTGACCCTCTTTCCTTCCTGATCTCCTGCCTCCAGGCCCTGATTAAGAAACACTGGTTTGGGACTTCAGGTCCAGAGCTGAACAGACTCCTCAGTTCATTTTTGTTCTGTGCAAGATTGGTCTGTGCAAGGCCCTTCTCTAGTCTTTAAATTTATTTATTTCATTAAATTCATTTATTTCGTCTCTGTTATACCATGGCCCACTCCCCGTACCAGACATTCTGTGTGCTAGCAGGTCCGTATACTGGCCCAGGGTGCTTGGATTTGTAATAAGCCATTCAAGCTTGGATTTGTAACAATGGCATCGTACCTTCAATCTCATCCCATTTCTCCTTTTCCCTTGTGTGTCTTTCAGCTCATCCACGTGACTGTCTGCTCCCAGTGACCTTGATCATCCTGGTCCCTGCCCCACCCTGCGGAGTTTCTTGGGAACACATACCCTGGAGAGCGTTTGCTGGGCCTTGGCTGACCTCTCACTGCCTACTGTGAAGCCTGCGCTCATTTTTCCTGACCCGAAAAATGAGCCTGGTTCCTGCTCCCGTCCCAGCCAGCTGCACCTCCACACATCCAGAACCTCAGCTGACAGACCGCTCACCTCCTACTCACCATTCTCCTGACCACTTCCCCTCCTTCTGGAATGGCCTACCCACTCCTTGCCCCGCATGTGGGTTTGGCCAAAGCCTCTACACCCTTCTGGGTTCAGGGACTCTCAGGGATGGAAGCCTTCGTGGGTGCCCTCACCCCACCTCTTCCCTGCAGCTGTCTTCGTCGGGTGCTGTGAGCTGCTGAGGGCAACGGTGATGTTCATTTTATTTTGTGTAATATGTAGAGGTTTGTGTGTCACCCTCAGGTGCTAGCTCAGGACAACACACAGAAAGAATCAAATGAGTGGAGGTGGGGACTGCTGGGGGCGAATTTGCCTGCTTCTCAGAGAAGCCTGGAATTGCCTTGCCTGGGGGGGGGCCCAGGTGGAGGTCGCCAGCCCTGTGGGTCTCTGACAGCTCCCACAGTGGGTCTTTAGGAGGTAAATGGCCATGCCGCAGTCCCAGGAAACCTAGGAATGGTGGTGGCTGCTGGGTAGAGAGAGGAGCACCTCAGCCCATTAGGACACCCTCAGCAGCCTTTGGCAGCTTCCCCGTTCCAGCCTCTTTCTCTCCAGTGTATGCTGTCCAGACTCCTTCCTCAGTCTGGTTCTTGAGGTCCCCACAATGGTGGTCCATCCTCTGTGCCTGCTTGGGTTTCCTACTCCCCTCCAAAGTGCCCATTCCACCCAATCCTCCCAGCCCCTTCCTCACAGTGTGACTTCACTGAGATTAATAACAAGAAGCTATAATATATAATAAACTATAACTATAGGTTAGATATAGGAACTGATACCTCATCTTGCTATGGGCCCAGCCTGTGCTTACCTTCAAGACTTGACTCATTTACTGACACAACAGCCTTCTGAAGTAGGTACTACTATCCTTGTCTTACAGGTGAGGATACCAAGGCACAGAGGGGCTAGGACTCTTGTCAAAAACAACAGATAGAAAGGAGGGGAGAGTCTAGACTCCTGTCTCCTTTCTGTTCCATCAAACATTAGATCTGTCTTTCCAGGCCCAGCTCAAATCGCTGTGAAATCTTCCCTGGCTAGTTCAGACCAGTGTAGTAACACTTGTAGCATTTTAATAACAGCTTAAAAACCCCCAACAACTCTACTACTCGTGTCTAATCTTACCTTCACCTTTTTGAGGAAAAGCCCATGCCTTGCATTTATTCAAGAAAAAAACAAAAACACACACAGTGTCCACCCCTTATTGCCCCTGGTGGTCAGGCTCCTGGCTCTCTGCTGCTCTCCTGGGCCTGTTTGTTTTCCTGGGCAGGGAAAGGTCATCTCTGATGCCACCTCATTCACAGTGGCAGACGCTGGCGTTAAGAGGGTCAGACTGTGGGACACTGTATGAATACAACAGATACGATCTCATTGTTTAATAAACTACTTTAATAAACTACACAAACACATACACAGTTTTTGCAACTGCAAGTGTAAAGCAATTTTACATATTTGTTAAAAAAGTTGACCTACCTGATTATAATAGAGATTTGCCACATGCATGCACAAAAATCCCCAATAGAAATTTGGCGGGGAAAGATTTAATAAGGCAGTTGGCAAAACCCAGGGGCTTGTGAGCATTTTTAATTGTTTATTATAGAAAATTTCAAGCCAGGAAAGTCCTTCAAATACACAAAAGTTAAACAAGTATTACCAACGCCCACGTCTGTCCTCCTCGGCCAGATTCCTGCTTCTTCTATTCCCCTATTCTCTCATGCATATTCTCTCTCTATTTCTTTATTTTAGCAAATTTCTCAGTTTGGAGTTGTGCACAGTGAGACTAGTTATGAGATGATCACAACTCTTGTTTCCTAAGGAGCATCAGTTAACTGAACTGTGTGCCTGGGCATGAGGCAGTGCTGTGGGACCCTGTGGGCCAGCACTCCCCACAGGTCTGTGCACTAGCAGGTGCTCGGTGGATATTTGTCACCTGAAAACCCAGTCCTTGTCCAAGGAAATGAATTAAGGGCACAAAGTCTATGCCAAAAATATGCAGATGAAATGAAATAGGAATTCCCCCATCACTGGGCTAATTAAGACAAAGACTGGTAAAACTTGTGTTTGGGTGATTGTAGTGCAAATTCCTGCATCTTTGGACTTGGCTGGATTAAGTCTCCTCTGAATTTTCTTCCGATCCAGCAACTCAGTGGTTATAGATAAAGAATTCTGGTTGAAGCACTCAAGATACTTATGGATTGAGGGAAGTAGAATCCTGGAGAGATCTGAGTGGGCAAGGATTTAAACAGAGAATGCTTCCTGGAAGAGGAGACTTTGGACTGAACTGAAATTTGGACAAGGCAAAAATGGGAGATAAGAATGAGGAGACTAACCAGAGAGAGATTGAATATTTTGGAGCTTAAAATTAATTTGGTAGATGGGGCACTATGTAAAGTGGCTATCAGGAGGGGATCAATAAAATAAACTATGGCCCATTCACACATGGAAAACATTGCAGTCTTTGAAAAGAATGAGGGAAATTTGTAATAGTGGTTGCTTTGAACTTGAACTAGGTAGCAAGAGGAAGAGGTGAAAAGAAGACGTACTTTCACTATGTATATATGTTTTGCATTTATTACCTTTTAAAAATTTGCTTTGGGGCTGGCCCCGTGGCATAGTGGTTAAGTTTCCACGCTCCGCTTCAGCGGCCCAGGTTCGAGGGTTCAGATCCCGGGTGTGGACCTATTCCACTCATCAAGCCATGCTGTGGTGGCGTCCCACATACAAAATAGAGGAAGATGGGCACAGATGTTAGCTCAGGGCTAATCTTCCTCACCAAGAAAAAAAAATTTGCATTAATAGTTAATTTGGAGAAATGTGGGCAGAGAATGGCAGGTTTCATAGACAAAGCAAAGACTCTTCTGTCTCTGCAACTATTCCCTAGGTGATTGTCAAAGACAAAATGCACCAGACAGTTAAAGAGATGATTTCATTCAGGCTATTGTAACAGGAAGGACATTTGCTAATGAGGAAAGTCTCAAAGAGGAGGAGGAAAGCAGGGGGTTTATAAAACAAGGGGGTCATTGAGGAGAGATGGAGGCAGGTCTTATCTTAGACTGTGCGAGAGCAGGGTGGTCTTTTGTGGTTAGCCTGTTGGCCCTTTCTGGGAACACAAAAGGGTGGGGGGGATTTCTTAACCATTCCTGTTTTCAGACAACTCAAGGCTCATAAGCTATCTCATCCAGTCTCAGGGCTTTAAACTTCATCTGTACTCTGAGTTAAGAAAAGTTATCCAAAATTTGGAAATAAAGCTGAAGGATGAATGCATATCCTTTCAATGTCATTGTTTCACAGACTCAACCAAGGGTTATAAATACTCTAGGAGAATATACCTATGTTTGACTTTGCTATTTACCATTTGATTAGAGCTCAGACACTGAGATTACACCATTAACTTGTAAATTTCTGTTTGATGAAAAAAATAATTCCACATATCTAATATATTATCTTGTAGGTCATTAACCAGTTTTGTACCTAACTTGGATTTTTATTCTATCCTTCCTTTATTAGATTGCTTATAAATTCTCACTCCTCAAGTGCTCTTTGAACCAGTTTAACCATCCTATTGGTTGCTTCATTAATTACTATAAGTTGAATAAAATCTTTGACACGTTTATTTTATATTTATTTGAGCATCAGGTTTTTACCTTTCAAAAATTATAGTTTGATGGCTTTAGATGTCCTTCCCAGTTGCTTGGGTGGACTCACCTCAGGGAGCAAGTCAACTTTGCTGAAGAAGTGTACGTCATGGCTGCTTAAACCCAAGTGCGTGTCATCCTGGTTCCCAGAATGATTCCCGAAGGGCTAAGGACTCTATATTATTGAGTTTCTAGTTTTTTGTTTTTTTTTTTTTGGTGTTCTGAGTTTGTGTCTTTGTTTTTGTTTCTGGTTCTTGGGCAAGTGCAGTTCTGGCTCTATGCTGCAGACAGCAAAGAATTACACCCCATTGGCGGCAGCCGTGATGAGAATCATGGTCTGACCGTTCAGCGATGCCTGTCAGATGGATGGTGGGGAAGAATTATCCTCTGTGTTTGAATTTGCAATTTACTGTTTGATTTGAGCCTAGGCACTGTGAAGTTCCATGTTAACTTGCAGATTTATGTCCAGTAGAAAACATGACTGTAAGGTGGTGGTTTTACCGCCTTATAAGACATTAATCATTTTTGTATCCTAGAAATCTTTTTCTAACATTCTTTGATTTTTAAAATAAATTTTCTGGAGCCAGCCCTGATGGCCTAGTGGTTAAAGTTCAGCGCTCTCACTGCTTCAGTGGCCCAGGTTCGTTTCCTGGTCGCAGAACCACACCACCTCTCTGTCAGTTGCCACGCTGTGCCAGCTGCTCACATAGAACTAGAAGGACTTACAACTAGGATATACAAACATGCGCTGGGGCTTTGGGGAGGGGAAAAAAAAGAGGAATATTGGCAACAGATGTTAACTCAGGGTGAATCTTTCCCTGCCAAAAAAATTAAAAAATTAAAAAAAAATAAATTCTCTGATGGCCTATATAAAAGCTATCGCTCTAAGAACTAGCTTAACTGTCTGATTTCCTCATTAATTGAGTGACATTGAATGAGAGTTGTGTTTTTAACTGTAAAAAAATGAAACTTTGACAAGCTCATATAGAAAAGGGATATATGATCAGTCCTTCCCTTTATTTATCAGTTTTTATGATAATGAATTATGAACAAACATTTTTAAATGTCTGATGACAGAGATAGTAAATGATCATATTCAGAAAGGAAAAATGTTATCAGAAACATCCCAATTAATGACACCAGGAAGGGCTGGAGAGTCAGGGGGCACATCCCAGTCTGAAGCCCTGTGTTCTTGGTGAACAGACTCCACCACCCAGGAAGGGCTGCTCTGATCAGTCAGTTGGGTCAACAATGGGGTCTCTCTCAGTGCAGGGAAGCCAGTGCACCTCCATCTCTTTGAAGGAAATGGGCCTGAAACAGAAGCAGGAGGGACATAGGAACTGTAGAGAAGAGAAAGAAAGGCTTGTGTGTTCAGAACTATTCTGGAATCTCCTCCTATCCTGTGAAAATAGGAGTTGACTGAGGTGCTTGGAGCATTCCCCATCCACAGGGAGGAAATACAGAATGTCTTCCATGAGTGCTGTGGGAAGGTTTTCAAGGAATGCATTAGGATTGGTTAAAATGGAAAGAAAATGTGTTCTGAAGGAAAAAACAAAGAAAAACCTGGAAGAGAAAGCTCCATGTTAAAACCCTGGCAGAATCTTTAGGGGTTAAGAAAAAGCCTTCCAGAAACAAAAATTAAACCACAGAGGCATTGTATATCCTTCATCTATAAAGAGAGCAAGGAAGGAGTGGGCTAGACCAGGAGGGGAGGGGTTTCTTGCTGGGAGCCAGTAGGGAGGTCTTATCTGTGGAAGAGACCCCTCACTGGGTCAGGGCCAGTACCAGGGTGAGGGGTTTTATTCTCTGCCACTCCTCACTCCACCACTGTTCTCTCCTCTGCTGTGACTAAGGGAAGTTGCTTCTATTTTCACAAATCCTTGGAGACTCCTCTGCAGCCACACCTCTGTCCCTAGTCTCTGGCAATTAAAATTCAAGGGAAGGGAGCCTCCTGAAAAGTTCTCTGCTCATCTCAGCTCCACCAACAAAAAAACTTTCTCCTAAGGGGAGGTGTAGAGGAGAACTGGGGAGTGAGGGCAAGGGACGTAACTAGTCTGAGCCCCAGGGTCCTCATCTGTAAAAGGGACATACTGATGTTCACCCCAAAAATGTTAGTAGTGAGAATAAAGCTGAACAGACAATCTAAAGTCATCTTCCCATGGTAGGTCCTAAGAATCAGAGCTGCTATTAGTGCTTCTGCCCTCTGTTCTCTCCAAGCCTGAAAACAGAGGAAACACCTTTCTGTGGTTTAGTCCAACTTTCAGAACCTAATGCTGTCCTCTCTTTCTCTCTATCTTCAAGAAAGATTTTTTTTTTCCAGGTAAAGATAGTTTTACTGCAAATGTGTACAAGATACTGGTCAGAGCTTAGATAGATGGAAACAAATACTATCAATAGTTCAAATACAAATATTTGAAAACATTTCGAATAACACCAAATTCTGTCATTTATGTTCCAATCCTAATCCAAACAGAAAAAGTATAACCAATTTTTCTGTTACAGAAACTGAAGAGATAAAAAGCGACTAATTTTGCTTGAGGATTGTATATACACAGCACTTTCATGTGTATTTCCCATGTGCCTGATACTGTGAATATGCAAACAAGCAAGTTTTTACCCCTATCCTTATGAATCTCAAAAACTGCATTTTATTCTTGGAAGAAGTCTTTATAGAGGGTGAAGGGTGAGCACTCTCTAAAGAGAATTTTACAAGCTTGTTTTTTGTCATGTGGAAGCTTTTCACCTAAGACACTAGTGCAAGACATAATATATATAGGAGAAAAGTGATATCTATATATACACATAGAGAACATAGAGTGCTGCTTAGCACATAGTAGGCTCTAAATAAATGGTAGAGATTAGCAATAAGAATTAAGAAGTTAAGCTCAGGGCATCCTCTGATAGTAGATGTAGTTCCAATTTTGAATAATAAGTAATAGCAATCCCAATGCGTTACTTCTGCGCAGATCTTGAGTTCACAAAGTCCTGTATTCCATTTTAATGTATTTTACAAAAGAATTAGTCCAAAAAAGACTGGGGGGAAAAAGCTGGTTTTTCATCAGAGCTAAAGAGTACTGCTTTAGGGTTTAAAAAGACCTCTGCAAGCTTTGGGTGTCATAATCCTCATTATTAATGAGGAAACTGAAACTCACATAAAGTAGATTATTTATGCAACATCACATAGCCAGGAGGTGGCAGCACCAGGCACAGGATGCTCTGGACCTTCAGGCCTGCCTGCCAACCCTGCAATGGTCCAGCCCCTTCCTCGGGGTCCCCATCACCTCCCGGTTCCTCAAGCTATAAATGAGAGGATTGAGCATAGGAGTAAGGACCGTGTAGAAGATAGAGACCACCTTGTCATGGCTGGGGGCCCGGTAGCGCCTAGGCCTCAGGTAGATGAACATGGCTGCCCCATAGAAGAGGGAGACAGCTGTCAGGTGGGAGGTACAGGTGGCCAGAGCCTTTTCACCAGCCTGAGCAGAGTGCATCTGGAAAACAGCCCTCAGGATGCGAGCATAGGAGGCCAAGATGATGGAGAAGGGAAGGAACAGCATGAAGACACAGCAAGAAAATATCACATTCTCAGAAAGGGATGTGTCTATACAGGCCAGCTTCAACAAAGATAGCATCTCACAAAAGAAGTGGTCCACCTCCCTCAAACCACAGTAGGGAAAGGTCATTACTACTACCATCTGGATCAAACTGTCTATTATCCCAAAGGCCCAGGAGTTCCCAACAATCCCAAACAGATTCTCTGACTCATGAGGATGGGATAGTGAAGTGGGTGGCTAATGGCCACACAGCGATCATAAGCCATGAGTCCCAGCAAGAGCCCCTCCGATCCCACGAGACAGACAAAGAGGCCAATTAGTATGCCACAACCCACAAAGGAGATGGACTTCCTGCCAGACAGGAAGTTGACTGCCATCTTTGGCGCATTGGTACAGACCAACATGAGGTCCATGAGGAAGAACTGACTGAGGAAGAAGTACATGGGTGTATGAAGTCAAGCATCTATGTAGATTAGGAAGATGAGGAGGACATTCCCACAGAGGGCCACTGTGAAGACTATCATGATTGCTGAGAAAAGTACAAAGTCAGTTGGACTGTGGGAAAAAGATGCCCAAGGGGACAAAGTCATCTGTGGATGATTGGTTCAACCACGTCTCCATGGCTCAGTTGATGTTTCCGGTAACCTGTGAACATGGACAAAAAATATTGGTTTGACTGACATTTCTTTAACCTCTGCATTCCACATCTTCAGCTAGCTGTTTTGTTTGTAACTCATGAGGCCTCAGCAACATAAGCTTTGGGACATAGAAGAGGACACTCCTTCATATCCCTAAGACACAGCAATAGGAGTTCTCCCAGCTCATGGAATTGGACCACATATCTGTACTGGTGTGTATCCTTATCTAGATGAGTAGAAACTGAGTTATTTTATGTGTCATGGGACCTTTGGACAATCCCCTTTAGCAGGCAAAGTCTTGGCTTTATTGTATGATACAGAGTCTACTATCTGAGACCACATGGACTTGGTAAACTATCTCTAAGAGGGCTTAGGCCATTTCATTCCCATGAGATAATTTAGGTGTTATAGAAAGGGAAGGGAATGAAGCATAATTTTCTCTTTAGTCTGTATATCTTTCTGTATGTGCTGAGAGTTTATCATGCTGGCCACTCTGTTATGTTTGTAATATCAATTATGGAAGTGCTCTCTAGTGCCCCACATGAGAAGGAAGAGCTGCAGTTGGATGCCATTGTTGTCAATATTGGGTTGACAAAAAGTCACAATCCAATGGGGAGCAACAGTGACTTGGTTCCCAAACCTCTTAAGAACAGTGAGGTCTTTAATTGTGCTGAGACTTTTAAATAACTCCAGGATCAAGGCTTCAGTATAAGTGGGCTGGAATCAAGTACAGTTAATACCTACTTACAAAGTTACTTTTAGTAGAAATCAAAGAGCCTTCTTTATAAAAACCTTCTGACTGAAAACTTGCACCTGGCTTTCTGAACCTTTTACTCACTGCCTTATAAAAGTTTCAATCAATTTATTTGGATCGTGTCACTGAAAAGGGATTTTCCTTGATCTTTGGTCAAGAATTTTTTCTAAATATGTTACTATGGAATGGAACAGGAGGCATGGCCTGATTTTATACGGACAAAGCTAAATCGAGAAATAAAAGTCATGCATATTAAAAAAGATAAAACTCCCTTGATGCTATGATAGTTGCAGTATCTGAACCCAAGGCAAATAACAGAATAAATAATTATAAACAACTGAGTGGAAAACACTGCCATTATTCATGCACAACTCTTTTATTGTTGTCCTCACACTCACCCAGTGAACCTTGTCTTCACTGTCTAAGGCCTTTACGGTTTTTATAGGATTCTCTCTCTTCTCTCTCATCAGCCTCCTTCTAATTTCACTTGTCTCATTATCCATCCAGGGCTGCACTATCAGGCATTTTCATGGTTCTGAAGGTAGCACAGCAGTGAATATTTTTTCCTTAAGTTTGTATTAGCCATCTACTGCTGTGGAACAAATAGCTCCAAAATTTAGCAGCTTGGAATAAAACAGGGAACATTTGTTATCTCACAGTTTCTGTGCATCAGGAATGTGGGTGCAGCTTAGTTGTTTGCCTCTGGTGTTATGTCTCTCAGGAGGTTACCGTCAGCTATTGGCCAGATGATAGTCCTCTCAGGGCTGGACTGGAGGAGGCTCCGCTCCAAGATCACTCGTGCAGCTGTTGGCAGACCTCAGGCCCTCTTCAAAGGCTCCTCACAGCATAGCAGTTGACTTCTCCCAGGGTGAGTGATGGAAGAGAGAGTGAGAGCAAAAGCACCCCACACAGAAGCCGTGGTCTTATAACCTGGAATTGGAAGTGACACTCTGTGAGCTCTGCTGAATTCTAGTCTTTAGAAGTGAGTCACTAAATCCAGCCCATGCTCACTGGGAAGGGAGCCCACGAGGGCATGAATACCAGGAAATGGGGACCAATGGGACCATCTTAGAGGCTGTCTGCACAGCCTTTCATGTTCTAGTCTCATACCCTGATTGCTGATATAAATAAATGGGACTCGGATTAATTTTAACAAGTGATCTTGTCATGTAGGAAAGATGGTGCCATGCAAGTTGCCTAGAAAACAAAGAATCAAAGATTTTGAGTTTGTCAGTCTGTTTCTCATCTGCCTGGTCTAGTGACAGGCAATACACAATCAGTAAAAATAATATTTGACTTTTGCATCGCACAGTGCTCATACCTATTCCTCATTTGACCTCATAGTGATCCTGCAATGAAGGTACAGTGATTATTAAATTAGCCCCTCTTTTACAAATGAGGAAGTTGAGGCTCTGAGGAGCTGGCTGGATTGTCCAAGGTTACATGGTGAGTAAGTATGGGCCTCTTCCCAAAACTTGAGAAGGGGCCTTTGGAATATAAGTTCCAGATACTTTATATCTGGCTGTTTGAGGGAAAAATATCTTTAGAAGGGCAAGCTACCTTATCTTGGAGAAATTCTCAGATAGGAAATTACAGTTCCCTTTCTGTAATTCTTAGCTCTCTGAGCAAGCTTCTGATCCATAATCTGTACTCTTAAACATTAGAGATCCTTTTACTAAAGGGCAGTACTGGTTTCCTTTCTGATATAACTCTCATCACTGTTAAATTAATTAAACAAGGAGGCCAATAGGCTGAGTGGCTTTAATGCCTTACTATCCTACCAAGCAAACCAAAACCTAAGCCTGTAAATGTCTCAAGACTAAGATATCAAAACCTAAGGACAATCAACCAAAAATAGCCAACTAGGATTTCCAATAAGTCAAATGCTTAAGTATAGCCAATCAGATAACTTCCTTGCTTTTCTTCTGCCTTTTCTCTATAAAAGTCTTTCCCTTGGTTCCTGTCAGTGGAGCACTCCTAACCACTTCCAGTTTGATGCTGCACAATTGGAATTGCTTTTTGTTCAAATAAACTCTTAAAATTTTTAATGTGCCTCAGTGTATCTTTTAACATCACAGATGAATACATGATCATTTATGGTTAAGTTTGTGTCTTTTGTGTTGGTTAGTAGAAGTGGAATTCATAATCATAGATGAAAATCACAATTACATTTCTGGCCCTGTGAAACTCAGGGAAAGATCTCAGGGTGATGACCATGAGGCTGAGGTGGAGGAGTCAGAGAATCTTTCTGTCCTCCTGTCTCTCCAATGAGACCAAAATCCCCATTGGATCCCAGACACCCCTCCCAAGCCTCAGCCCCAACCCCAACTTCCAATTGCCTGCGGAATATATGCAATCACATTTCTTGCTGACACCTCAAACAGAAAACATTTTAAGCATTAATTCTTACCTGCATGTCCCAGAAAAACAATATTTCCCATTCCCATCTTATTTCTTTAAAATGATACCTATTGCCCCATTCAAGCTCAATAAGATCCATGCTGGCTACCCCATGTACCCCAAATCAAACACTCTCCTGGTCCTGTTGGTTTGTCTTAACACAGACTCTTGCTTCTTACAACCAGCACTCTGTTTTCTTCCTTGGTGTCACCACTGTGTTCAGAGCATCACCGTTGCCAGCATGCATGTAATGGCCCTGACTGTGCCTCTCCTTGCGTACTGCAGTGTACTGCAGTGTGTACTGAGAGCCTCTCTGTGGGTCCCTTCACAGCTCAGACTTTGAGCCCACGTCCACCTCTAACGGATTGAAGTTCCCATGTGGTCCCACTCTCCCTTTTCAGCTTTTCAACCCCAACTCCCTCTAAACAAGCCCTATATTCCAAATGATCTGACACCTGCAGCTGCCAAATACAGCTTTTGTTTGACCTTTTTGGTTTGCTCATGCTGTTCCATTCACGTGGCATATCCTCCTCCAAAGTCCTCTAGTCCTCTGATCGGGTAAAACTTGATTGCATACAACCAAGAAACAGCTTTACTTTTAGCTAGGACCACCGTAGAATCTCCTTCCCTACCTATTTTTTTTTTTTTTTACTTAAAGACACTTTATGTATATTTTAATATCTGATAAGTCTACTCGTCCTTCATAGTTTTTCTTTTTTAGTATTATTTTATTGAGGTCATATTGGTTATAACATTGTGTAAATTTCAAGTGTACATCATCATTATATTTCAGTTTCTGGGTAGACTGCATTGTGCTTACCACCAAGAGTCTAGTTCTTAATTCGTCACCATACATATGTGCCCCTTTACCTCTTTCACCCTCACCCCACCCCCTTCTCCTCTGGTAACCATGAATATGTTCTCCTTATCTATGTGATTGTCTATCTTCCACGTATGAGTGAAATTATATGGTATTTGTCTTTCTCTGTCTGACTTATTTTGCTTAGCATAATACCCTCAAGGTCCATCCATGTTGCCACAAAAGGCACAATTTTGTATTTTTTTATGACTGAGTAGTATTCCATTGTGTATATATACCACATCTTCTTTATCCATTCATCGGTAGATGGGCACTTGGGTTGCTTCCAAGTCTTGGCTATTGTGAATAATGCTGCGATGAACATAGGAATGCATAAATCTCTATGAAATGTTGATTTCATGTTCTTTGAATAAATACTCAGTAGTGGGATAGCTGGATAATCTGATATTTCTTTTTCTTTCTTTTTTTTTTTTTTTGAGAAATCTCCATACTGTTTTCCATAGTGGCTGCACCAGATTGCATTCCCATAAGCAGTGTGTGAGGGTTCCCTTTTCCCCACATCCTCTCCAACACTTGTTATTTCTTGTCTTCTTAATTAAAACCATTCTGATGGGTGTGAGGTGATATCTCATTGTAGTTTTGATTTGCATTTCCCTAATAATCAGTGATGTTGAACATTTTTTCATATGCCTATTGGCCATCTGTATATCTTCTTTGGAAAAATGTCTGTTCAGATCCTCTGGCCATTTTTTGACCAGGTTGTTCATCTTCCTGTTGTTGAGTTATATAAGTTCTTTATATATTTCAGAGGTTAACCCCTTGTGGGACATATGATTTGTAAATATTTTCTTCCAGTTGATGGGTTGCCTTTTCATTTTGCTGATGGTTTCCTTTGCCTTGCAGAAGCTTTTTAGTCTGATGAAGTCCCATTTGTTTATTTTTTCTTTCGTTTCCCTTGACTGAGTAGACATGGTATTTGAAAACATACTTCTAAGACCAGTGTCAGAAGTGTACTCCCTATATTTTCTCCTAAGAGTTTTATGGTTTCAGGTCTTACATTCAAGTCTTTAATCCACTTTGAGTTAATTTTTGTGTATGGTGTAAGATAATGGTCTACTTTCATTCTTTTTTTCATGTGGCTGTCCAGTTTTCCCAACACCATTTACTGAAGAGACTTTCCTTTCTACATTGTATGTTCTTGGCTCCTTTCTCAAAAATTAGCTGTCCATCAATGTGTGGTTTTATTTCTGGGATCTCAGTTCTGTTCCATTGATCTATTTGTCCGTTTTTCTGCCAGTACCATGCTGTTTTGATTACTATAGCTTTGTATCATATTTTCAATTCAGGGAGTGTGATACATCTCACTTTTTTCTCAGGGTTGTTTTGGCTATTTGAAGTCTTTTGTTATCCCATATAAATTTTAGGATTCTTTGTTCTATTTCCATGAAGAATGTCATTGGGATTCTGATTGGGATTGCACTGAATCTGTAGATTGCTTTAGGTAATATGGACATTTTAACTGTTTATTCTTCCAATCCATAAACATGGAATATCTTTCCATTTCTTTATGTCTTCTTCAATTTCTTTCAGTAATGTCTTACAGTTTTCAGTGTATAGGTCTTTCACCTCCTTAATTAAGTTTATTCCTAGGTATTTTATTCTTTTTTTTTTTTGCTATTGTAAATGAGATTGTATTTTTGACTTCTCTTTCTGCTAGTTCATTATTAGTGTATAGAAATGCAACTGATTTTTGTATATTGATTTTTTACCCTGCAACTTTACTGCATTTATAGATTAAGTCTCATAGTTTTTTGGTGGATTCTTTAGAGTTTTCTATATTGAAAATCATGCCATCTGCAAATAGCGATAGTTTTACTTCTTGCTTTCCAATTCAATCCCTTTTATATCTTTTTCCTGCCTAATTGCTCTGGCTAAAACTTCCAATACTGTGTGGAATAAGGGTGGCAAGAGTGGGCACCTTGTTTTGTTCCTGTTCTCAGAGAAATGGCTTTCAGTTTTTCACCAGTGAGTAAGATGTCGGCTCTGAGTGTGTCATATATGGCCTTTATTATGTTGAGGTACTTTCTTTCTATACCCATTTATTGAGAGTTTTTATCAAAAATAGATGTTGGATCTTGTCAGATGCTTTCTCTGCATCTATTGAGACGATCATGTGATTTTTACTCTTCATTCTGTTAATGTGGTGTATCACATTGGTTTGTGGACGTTGAACCACCCCTGGAGTAAATCCCACTTGATCATGGTGCATGATCCTTTTAACGTATTGTTATATTCAATTTGCTAATATTTTGTTGAGAATTTTTTCATCAATGTTCATCAGTGATATTTGCCCATAATTTTCCTTTTTTGTGTTGTCCTTGTCTGGTTTTGGTATCAGGGTAACATTGGCCTCACGAAATGAGGAAGCGTCCTTTCCTCTACAATTTTTCAGAGGAGTTTGAGAAGGATAGGAATTAAATCTTTGAATGTTCGGGAGAATTCACCAGAGAAGCCGTCTGGTCCTGGACTTTTGTTTTTGGGAGATTTTTTATTACTGTTTCAATCTCTTTGCTTGTGATTGGTCTATTCAGATTCTCTCTTTCTTCTTGATTCAGTTTTGGAAGACTATGATTCTAAGAATTTTTCCATTTCTCCTAGGTTATCCAGTTTGTTGGTGTACGCTTTTCATAGCATTCTCTTATAATTGTTTGTATTTATGTGATGTCTGCTGTAATTTCTCCCCTTTCATTTCTGATTTTATTTATTTGAGTTTTCTCTCTTTTTTTTCCTAGTGAGTCTGGCTAACAGTTTGTCAATTTTGTTTATCTTCTCAAAGAACCAGCTCTTAGTTTCATTGATCCTTTCTATTGGTTTTTAGTCTCTGTTTCATTTATTTCTGCTCTGGTTTGTGTGTGTGTGTGTGTGTGTGTGTGTGTGTGTGTGTGTGTGAGGAAGACTAGCCTTGAGCTAACATCAGTTGCCAATCCTCCTCTTTTTGCTGAGGAAGATTGGCCCTGGGCTAACATCCATGCCTATCTTCCTCTACTTTATATCGGTTGCTGCCACAGCATGGCTTGACAAGTGGTGTGTCAGTCCGCACCCAGGATCTGAACCTGTGAACCCCTGGGCCACTAAAGTGGAGTGCATGAACTTAACCACTACGCCACTGGGCCAGCCCTTCTGCTCTGATTTTTGTTATTTCCTTCCTTCCACTGACTTTGGGCTGTGTTTGTTCTTTTTCTAGTTCTTTTCTAGATCTTAGTTATAGTGTAAGCTTGTTTATTTGAGATTTTTCTTGTTTCTTGAGGTAGGCCTATATTGCAATACATTTCCCTCTTAGTACCACTTTTGCTGCTTCTTGAAAGTTTTGGTACATTCTGTTTTCATTTTAATTTGTCTCTGTGTATTTTTTGAATTCTCCTTGGATTAGCTCATTGATCCAATAGCTGTTCAGAGGCATATCATTTGGTTTCCACATATTTGTGACTTTCCCAGGTTTTTTCTTATAGTTGATTCCTAGTTTCATAGCATTCTGGTTGGAGAAGATGCTTGACATGATTTCAATGTTCTTAAACTTATTAAGTCTTGCTTGATTTCCCAACATATAATCTATCTTTGAGAATGTTTCGTGTGCACTTGAGAAGAACGTGTATTCTGCTTCTTTTGGATATAATGTTCTATATATATCAGTTAAGTCTATTTGGTGTAGTGTTTCATTTAAGGACACTATTTCCTTGTTGACTTTCCATCTGCATGATCTATCGATTGATGTAAGTGGGGTGTTAATGTCCCCTACTATTATTGTGTTGCTGTTAATTTCTTTCTGTATGTCTGTTAATAGTTGCTTTATATACTTTGGTGCTCCTGTATTAGGTGCATATATATTAGTGCTATATCTTCTTTGTGAAATGTCCCTTTTATCATTATGTAATGTCCATCTTTGTCCCTTATCTTTTTTTTCTTGAAGTCTGTTTTGTCTGATATAACTATGGCCATACCCACTTTCTTTTACTTGACATTTGCTTGAAGTTTCATCTTCCTTCCCTTCACTCTGAGCCTATGTTTGTCTTTAGAGCTGAGATGGGCCCCCTGGAGGCAGCCATTGTTCAGTTTTGTTTTTTCATCCATCCAGCCACTCTGTGTCTTTTGATTGGTGAGTTCAATCATTAACATTTAGAGTGATTATTGATATATGAGGGCTTACTGCTGCCATTTTATCTTTTGTTTTCTGGTTGTTCTATGTTTCCACTGTTTCTTTTTCCTTGTGTGTCTGTTGCCATTTCAGTTTGGTGGTTTTCTGTGATGCTTTTCTCAGTTTCCTCTTTACTTATAATTTGTGACTCTGCTCTGATTTTTTGTTTCATGGTTACCATTAGGTTTGTATGAAATATCTCATAGATGAGATAGTCCTTTTTCTGAGGATAGCATCTTATCTCCATTAGCCTATGCAGCTTCCATCCTTTTCTTCTTCCCTGTCTATTTTTCTTTTTCTTTTCTTTTCTTTTTTTTGTGAGGAAGATCAGCCCTGAGCTAAGATCTGTTGCCAATCCTCATCTTTTTGCTGAGGAAGATTGGCCCTGAGCTAACATCCATGCCCATCCTCCTCCACTTTACATGTGGGACACCTCCCACAGCCTCACTTGACAAGTGGTGCATAAGTCCATGCCCAGGACCTGAACCCATGAACCCTGGGTCACCGAGGCAGAGCATGCAAACTTACCCACTATGCCACCAGGCTGGCCCTGTTCTATGTTTTTCTTGTCACAAATTATCCTTTTTTGTATTGTGAGTTTGTTAGCAAATTGAAGTGGTTTTAGTTATTTTTGATGCTTTCTTTCTCTTTAGCCTTTATGTTATTATTAAGTGTTTACTAACCTATTCTGATATAGAGGTGCAATTTTCTGATTCTATCTATTTTCTTTTTTGTTTCAGGTCAGAGGGTTCCTTTCAACATTGCTTGTAAGGCAGTTCTAGTGGTAATGAAATCCCTCAGCTTTTTTTTTTGTCTGGGAAAGCCTTTTTTTCTCCTTCATATCTGAAGGATAAGTTTGCTGGATAGAGTCTTCTTGTCTGAAAGATTTTGTCTTTTGATATTTTGGATATATCATTCCATTCTCTCCTAGCCTGTAGAGTTTCTGCTGAGAAATCCACTCATAGCCTGATGGGAGTTCCTTTATTAGTTATTTTCTTCTCTCTTGCTGTCCTTAATATTTTTTCTTTGTCATTCACTTTTCATAATTTTAATATAATATGCCTTGGAGAAGGTCTTTTTGCACTGAGATAATTAGGAGTTGTATTAGTTTCATGTACTTGTACATCCAGTTCCGTCTCCAGGTTTGAGAAGTTCTCAGCTATTATTTCTTTGAATAAGCTTGCTGCTCCTTTCTCTCTCTCTTCTCCTTCTGGGATATCTATTATCCTTATGTTAGTTTTCCTAATTGAGTCAGATATTTCTTGTAGAATTTTTTTATTTTTTAAATCTTAGTTCTCTCTCCTCTTCCACCCAAATCATTTCTAGATTTCTGTCTTTGAGCTCGCTAATTCTCTATTCCACATGGTCTGCTCTATTTTTAACGCTTCCTACTTTATTTTTCATTTCATTGATTGTGTTCTTCATCTCCAGAATTTCTATTTGTGTTTTTACAGTTTCAATTTCTTTGGTGAAGTATTCCTTCTGTTCATTAATTTTATTCCTGAGCTCATTGAACTGTCTTTCTGAGTTTTCTTGCAACTCAATGAGTTTCTTCATGACAGCTATTTTGAACTCTCTGTCAGTTAGATTGTAATCTTTTTTGACTTCACATTTGGTTTCTGGAGAGTTGTCATTTTCTTTCTGTTCTGGTATATTATTGTAGTTCTTCATGGTATTTGATGAGTTGATCCTCTGCTGGTGCATTTGTGGTAGTAACCACCTTTCATAATTGAGGAAGGCTTTGGTTTCTTTGATTCTGAGCTGCTTCTGATTGTATTTGAGTGCCTGCACTTTACACCCTTCACCGCCTCTGCCAGAGGATTCATTAGTGCCCTCCTTGTGCTGCATGTGCCTCTGAGGTTGCTGTTCCCGTGGTACTTACAATGCTGCCACAGTCTCAGGTGTCACCATTGGGGTCACCAGGCTGCTAGGAGTTCTGCTGCTTCCAGGGTTCTCTGGGTCTCGTGTTCCCCCACTGGCTCTCCCTGGGCTCTCCTTGGGTTTGGGTGCTGCTGCCCCATGTACCATTTGTGTTGCTGCTCCTGGGTTATCTGGGTGTGCTGTCAGCACAGGGGTGCTGAGTTCATGGGTGTCTCTTTCACTGCTGGGGGCTCAGGCCTCTGCTGCTGGTAGAGCCAGTGTCAGGAGTGCTGCCACTGGGGGCTGGGTCATGGGTTCTGCTGTGGCTCCTGAGGCTTCAGGTTGCAGGTGGCACCTGCCACTGTTTGGGTTGGGGCAAGGGCTAAGCTGAAAGTGCCATTGCTGCTCCTGTAGCCTCCTTTCACTGGCACCTGCTGAAGTGCCTTTTGAAACCTCACATCAGGGCACCCCACCCCTGACAGGGAAATCTGCATTTTGGATGCTGTCCCCACTTTTGGAAGGACCATCGCCACTACTGGAAGAGGGGGAGGGCACTGGATTGCTGGCACAGTCTGTGTCCTGAAGCCTCAGGAGGTGTGCACCACCCACCACCACTGGGGGGACAGGGGCTAAGCTGTGTCATTGCTGCTTCTCAGCTTCTGGTCACTGGCACCCACTGGTGAGCTCCTTGAAAATTCTGGTCAGGGCACCACTGCCTCAGCTGGAATCATCCATGTTTTGGATCGCTGTTGCCAGGGGAGGGAGAGGGGGCTGGGTTACTGGCACCACTGTGTGTCCTGAAGCCTCAGGTCATGTGCATCACTTGCTACTGCTGGGGGGGCAGGGGCTAAGCCACAAGTGTCATGTCTGCTCCTGTGGCCTTTGGCCACTGGCATGTGCTGGTGAGCTCCTTGAAACCTCAGTTCAGGGCACCACTGCCACTGCCAGGAGCATTTGCATTTTGGATTGTTGACACTGGGGGATGGGAGGGGGCTGCTCCCCTAGTTCCGCTGCCTCCCGGAGGTCCAGTCCACCCACCTTCAGATGTATAGATGTGTGGATCTCTCAGGCATCCTGTTGTGCTGTGTAAGGAATCCTCTGTTGGTTAATGGATGTCCATTTAGTTGTAACTTAGAGAGGAGAGACAAAGAGAACAACTCACTCCACCATGATGCTGACATCACTCTCTCAGGAGGGAATTTTTCTTGGATCTTCACTCTGAGGACCTGGTGGAGCTCTTGGAGGTAAAACTCACAAAAGTGTGGGGCCCCCCTATGACTGGAGTCCCCTGGAGTTTTTAACTCCCAGACTTGTCCACACTGAGCCACCAGCAATTTGTCAATTACTGTTCAGGTTTTCCAACTCCAGTGCTGGTTCCTGAGGTTTCTGCTTGTGAGTTTTTGCTCTGGTAAATTGTAATCTCCAAATCTGCCCATCTGACTCCAATTTTGGAGCAGTGGTTTGCCCTGTGACCTCATTTATCTGAAAGATCTAAGAAGAGTTTTTGATTTTACAGTTTGTTCAGTTTTTTACTTGTTGTTAGGATGGAGTGATGACTTCCAAGCTCCTTACATGCCGGACTGTAAACCACAAGTCTGACCTGGTTCTCTCTAGTCAGGGGAGACATCAGCACCAAGGGTGAACCTCAGGGAGACCTGAAGGTGAGGTGAGCAGGGCCTGGGAAGTTGGAGCATCCAATGGACCTTGCTTCCCCCCAGGCCAGGCTGTAATAGGTTTTGTGAGCACGCTTGTGTGTGTGTGGAGGGGGAATGGGGTATCCTAAGGGGTGTGTGCAAGAGGAGTCTTTATTTTTTTTTTTGGCAAGTTTTAAAAACTAGTCCTCATACAAGTGAACAACAAAACAAACAAACAACGTGATCAAAAAATGGGCAGAGGATATGAACAGACATTTTTCCAAGGAAGATATACAGATGGCCAATAGGCACACGAAAAGGTGTTCAACATCACTAATCATCAGGGAAACGCAAATCAAAACCACACTAAGATATCATCTTACACCCATTGGAATGGCTATAATCACCAAGACAAAAAATAACAAATGTTGGAGAGGCTGTGGAGAAATAGGAACCCTCATTCACTGCTGGTGGGAAGGCAAACTGGTGTGGCCTCTATGGAAAACAGTATGGAGATTCCCCAAAAAATTAAAAATAGAACTACCATATGACCCAGCTATCCCCTTACTGGGTGTTTATCCAAAGAACCTGAAATCAACAATCCAAAGAGGCTTATGTTCACTGCAGCATTATTCACTATAGCCGAGAAGTGGAAGCAACCCAAGTCTCCATCAACAGATGACTGGATAAAGAAGATGTGGTGTATATATACAATGGAATACTACTTAGCCATAAAAAGACAAAATTGTCCCATTTGCAACAACATGGATGGACCTGGAGGGTTTTATGTTAAGTGAAAAGCCAGACAGAGAAAGACAAACAAACACTGTATGACCTCACTCATATGTGGAATATAAACTAACACATGGACAGAGAGAACAGTTTGCTGGTTACCAGGGGGAAGGAGGTTTGGGAGGGGGCAGAAGGGGTGAAGTCAGGCATTTATATGCTGACTGATAAACAATAATGTACAACTAATATTTCACAATGTTATAAACTATTATGACATCAATAACAAAAAAAAAAGTCGGCCTCATGTACCCTTGAGGTACTTATTTCCCTTTCACACATCACAATCCTGAAGGAGTTTGTCATCAGGAGGGGGATTTTTTTGCCCCTTTTGCAGTCATATCCCATGTACCCAGTCCAGAGCCTGACGTAGAGGAAGAGATCTGAATGTTTGCTGAATAGATGTTGAATCAAGTATGATGCCAGTGTTAGGATAGATTGTAACTGAAAAATATCTTGAAAAACTAGAAATGGAACTGAGAATATGCAGGATCTTAGTGTATGCTAGGAAAGCACTGTCAGAATCCTTCTGCCAGTAATTGAACAAGTTGAGTGTATTGCTCATTGCAATGAGGAAGAACTCACCTCCCAGGGGCCGTGGAGCGTCTCTAAGAGGGTGTTAGAATGGATTTATCATGGGATTGGGACTCTCGTTAGTGATTCTGAGTAGTGTTGAAGGAAGCAGGACTTTGCTTGGCATTGCCTTCTGTTGGGAAGCAGGGTTGATTCTAGGACAGGCATTGTAATAAATCCTCTCCAGAAGGAGGACAAGGCTAAAGCCATGACTGGTGAAGGGCAGCAGTCACTGACATTGACCAGCAGAACGGGGGGCATGGTGTTGTGGTTTGCACAGGGATCTTGTTTCTGCCTGTGCTCAGACAAGATTAGAGTATCTTGCTTTTCCTCACTTCATCCCAGTATCAACGGCCTTGTCTGATGTTGCCATTCTGTGAAATTGCTGTGAGCGGGCTGATCATGCCAGGCCAATTGTGAGTTGTCAGCAGCTGCTTTTCTCTTTCCTAGTATTTCTCAGCATAATTAATGTTAAAATAATTTGTTTACTATTAGGAAATAAGCAAACCTCTTTACTTACCATATTCCAAAATGAAGAATAAGGAGTTAAAAGTAAGCAAGTAAGCTGACACCTTTCAAATGACAAGGGAAAAGTCTTTCTAACTTCAACAAAAAAAGAAATCACACAGATTTGTACTTGAATATAATATCTGTTTATTAAGATATTCGTGTATAAAACAGATAAATGACAAATTGGTAATATTGTCAACTTTTGACCAAGAGACAGATTGATTAACATTGCCAACATGTAAAGAGGGCTACTAAATAGAGACATACACTTTCACAGAATCATGGACAAAACCTCTGAACAGCAATTCAGGCAAGAAATTGAAATGGCCCATAAGGATGAAAAACTAGTATATTTATTGATTACTTTTTATTTTTTTGGTGAGGAAGATTGACCCTGAGCTAACATCTGTGCCCATCTTCCTCTATTTTGTATATGGGATGCTGCCACACATGGCCTGATGAGTGGTGTGTAGGTCTGTGCCTGGATCTGTACCCGCAAAACCCTGGCCACCAAAGCGGAGTATGCAAACTTAACCACTACACCACCGGGCCAGCCCCTGATTACTTTTTACTGTGAGATAACCTTCCACTTAGCAATTCTCTCAGATTGAAAAACTAATTCTCCCTGGAGATGGAGAGGGGATGCAGCTGGCTGTTGTTCTGACGGGAGGACGGGACACAGCACGTCTGGGGCCGGCTGAGAGTCTGCATTCATAACAGGCTCCCAGCAGATGCTGCTGCTCCTGGAAGTGATGAATGGAAGCAGTGAATCAGGTAGTGTGTGACCATCACCAACAGAAAGCACAGCTGTTTACAGATTTCATTGCTGTTGTTGCGGACCCCTCAAAATATTAAGTTTATCACTTTGAAATTATGTCATTTATTAGACCTACTGCTATATCTTGTTATTTACTGTATAATGAGTTCATATTACTATTTGGTTGAACTATATGAAATTACCATTGTCAGACTATTTTTGACATAGAAAAATGCCCCACCTAATAGAATACATTTGTTTAATTTTTGATAACCATATGTTAATATAACGGCTTCCCTTTGTAACACTATGTATTTTGTGTTTTTACAAACATTCTGAGAAGGGCTCTATGGTACAAAAAGGGTTAAGACTGCTGCTTTAGTGCAATGGTGCTCCTCCTTGGCTGCCCAGTAGAGTCACCTGCAAGCCTTAAATGCTTTTATCTGGGTCCCAACTGGGGGCTTTCAAATTAATCGGTCTAGGATAGGGCCAAGGCAACATTTGAAAGATCCCTATGTGACTCTGATAGGCAGCTAAAGTGTGGAATCATTGCTTGCAATGACCTCTTCCCACTCCCTCAAATCCTGGAGCAGGGAAAATAAATTGAGATGACCCATGAGTTCAACTGGGAAAGCAGCAGAGTGCCTACAGCCCTCTCCCCAACACCCAGTCAACAAACTCGAGAAAGGCCCGCACAGACTCTGGGCCTTGATCAGTGGGTCTCTCCGAGGTAACTGTGCTTAAAAGTCATCCAGGTTGCTTGTTGATGGTACTGACTTGGGGTCTATCTGCAGAGGTTCTGATTCAGTGCGTCAAGTGTGGACTCGGTGGGGAGCTGGTGGTGCAGGTGAGCCACCCACACTTGGAGACACGCCACATCGGGGAGTTGTTCTTTCTCTTGGGCTTAGCTCAGGCCCCTCCCCTCTGCAAAGCCTGCCCCAGTGCCTCCTGCTCACTTAGCACCTCACACCTGTCACCCCTGGAAGCCCGGTTCCTCCCGGCCATGCTGACTTAGTTGTCTCCCAACAGCTTTCTGCTGCCTTGGGGTTGTGGGCACCTGGAGAAAGGAAAGGTACCAGCACCAGAGGGAAAAGCCCCACTGACCACCCATTACTTCTAGGAATAGCTGAGGAAGGAACAAAACCAAATTCTTCTGTCTTCTGTCCTCTTCCTAGCTCACCCTACCAGCCTCTTGTCCCTGGCCCCCAGCCCCTCCTGTCTCCTTCTCCAGCCCTCTGCTCAGGGACCTCCACCCCACCCTCTTCCCTGAGGCCCTGTGTTCTGCCCTCTCCTGCCTTCCCTGTAACTGGCCCCTGTCTTTCTCCAGCAGTGCAGGTCTCATCCTGCATTCCCAGTGCACGTGTCAGCAAGCTTGGTTTCTGCTGCCTTTATCTCACCTTCCTCCTGCTGACTGCACACCCTCATTGCCCCTGCCGACCAGCAGGAACAGTGAGTGTCTTCCCCAACTGTTTCTTAGGGCAGAAAAATCATCAGTGGAGGGGAGTTGTGTCCCGTCCCTTGAGTTTGACACTGAGCAAGTTTCTGACCTAGTCTGGCCCAGGGGCTCCTTTGAGATTTTTCTGGTCTTTGTTATGCAACCCTCCATGCAGGTTAAACCAATTTTTTAAAGACAGTCATTAGCTCTCATCCCCCAGGGCTGTCTCCTGCGTGAGTCTTCTTATAGCTCAAAGAGCAGCAGCTGGTGGGTCCCAAGGTCAGGGAGGACTGAAGTTGGAAGTCAGTGAGCGTCACATTTGTGTTGCAGCCTGGAAACTGGTACAAAGAGAGAGCTGATGAGAACTGGGCACTGGACTGTTATGTCTCAAGAAGGGAGGTATGAAAGCAGAATTAATGTGCTGTAGAGAAGTGATTGTTTGGGAGATCAGCTGTCACTCACTGAGTCTCCTCTGGAAGGTACACAGGACCCTCCCTGTCAGAGAACATCCAGGACAGGGCTCACTTTTTACACCCATCTCGGACCCTCTATCAGACACAGCTGCCTTTTGGCCTCGCTTGTTCTTCCCCATCTACACTCCTTGCACACCCCGTCCCCTGAACCCCCAGGACTGCTAGAAAACGTACTGGGGCTCCAGACCTTCCCAGGAGTGATGACCATCAGCCCATCACTCCCCTCCCCGCAGCAGCCTGATTCTCCTGGCTTCTAAAATGGGTCCACCTGGGTCAGGGTCACCCAGATCCTGTTACACCATGAGTTCCAGGGTTCCACTCCAGACCACCTGAATCAGAGTGTCTGGGAGTGGGGCTCATGGATCTGCATTTATGACAAGCCCCTGGGTGGTTCTGAAGCACCCTAAAAGGTGGAGACCAGGCTCCAGCACTGCCCACTGTGGGGGCTTCCCAAGCTCTGCTCACCTTGTCCATTCCCTCACTTCACCTGTCTGAGACCTCGCCTACTGAGTGGTGGCTGTTTCCACCCGCCTCTCTGTAGCTTGGCACTTCTTGATCAGCATTGGCCTTTGGTCCCCAGTGCCTGGCACTTAGTGGGCTCTGAATTAGTGCTCCCCTTTCTGCCCACACCAATGGCAAATGCCTCATAAATTCTGTGTGGAGGCTTGTGGAGGTGGTGGGGACAGTGGGCTGGAGGAGGAGCACAGGCAGCTGTGTTTTTGACTGGTTGATTCACATAGGGGCTCAGGGACTCTCTGGAGTTGGAGTATCCAGTGGCCCCATCAACATTCACAGTCTGGAAGAGATGCTGAGCCTGCAAATAAAACATGTGAGTGACCACCACTGGGATGTGGCAAGGCCCATTTCAGGAGCAGAAATAGAATTCCTAGTGAAAGTGGTCCAAATTGGAGATGAATGTGACAGGATTCCATCCAAGGGGCCACATGGCCATGAAACCACCTGATCATCTCCAGGGAGGTGGGATAGTGGCAAAACAGGGGCCAGGGTAAGATCTGAATACAAGCTCCACTTGAGCAAGTGACATGCTTTACTATTCCCTGAACAACGACCAGGCTCCCCAACGTAATTCTAGCTGCCTTGGCCAGAGCATGGTTTGAATGGTTTCAGAACGAAGTGATGGTGATCATACTTCATTACAGGGCAGGGGAGGGGTAGGCAGCCGTATTCCAGTGCTCTGCGGGATAGTTTGTTAAAATGGATTTAGCCTGAGGCCGGCTGGGAGACCAGGCGCAGCTAGTGCTGCCATCCAGGTGTGAATGATGGTGTCTGCGACCAGGTGATAAGAAGTGAGTTTATTTGGAAAGTAAAGCTGACAGAATTTGCTGACAGTCTAGGTTGAGATGTGTCAAAGAAGAGGTGAGGCTGACACCAAGGCTGTGTCTTGAGTGACAGGAAGAATGAAGCGAGTTACCTTTACCTGCAATGGTGGGGAGCAGGCTTGTTGGGGGGAGGGTGGGATGTCAGGGGCTCTCTTGTGTTCAGATTACATTTGCAGCAGCTCTTAGACGTTCCAGTCACCCTCACCACCTGTCCAAGACACCATGCCCTTTCCCTAGACCTCAGCTACACTAACTTTTTACATCCAGACAGTTCACTTTCTAACTTCTGCATCCTGAAAGAATACTTAATAAAGTGAAGAATCCGACTTGAGTTGTGGGTGTGACCAATCTTTGATGGTCTCCTATTGCTCTTGGGGGAACACCTGCTCCCTTCTTGTGGTTCCCATGGCCTCCAGTTGTTCATTTTACTCTAGTCCTGCTGTGATTTTCAGGTTCTTGGGTGTTTCCCCACCTCTGGGGCATGGACTGTGCCCTCTTCCTGGCACTTCCTCTAGGGCATTGAACTAACTCCTTCTCTTCCTCCCAGAGATCCTCCGTGTTCTTGCCCCATTCCCTGCTCAGGTGGGGACTCATCATGTGCTCCCTTCACTCCCCACTGCCCCGTCCCTAGCGTTAACAATCCTGCTGCATGTGAATGGGTCCATGCCTTCATTCCCTGCTAGGCCGTGAGACCCACACTGGACCTCAGCCCCCAGCACAGGGCCTGATACCCTCTAGGCTTTGAGCACATTGGTCAAATCCACCAATGGATGGACTTACTAAGTACCTGCTGCAGGTGAAGCTTCTCTGAAATAGCACCACAGTGGCCTGAGTCCCAGTCCGTCTGGGCCTCTGCTCTGTCTGAGGTCTTGTGTGGGCCAGCAGCACTGCATGTCTATCCTGCCTGATTTTGCAGAGGTCCTTGTGCTGCCACAGTGGTCTCTACTGTTCCTCATCCCTTTTCTTTTCAGTTAGGATCACGGCCATACTTCTCTCAGATTCCTCTGTGGCTCTCCCGCCCCGAGATTCTGAGCTAACACCCTTTTATGAGTGTGGGGCCAAGCGTCCTAGACCTTCATTCTCTGAGCTTTTGGAAACCTGCTTTCCTCAAATCTAGGCCACCTTTTTTCTTATTAAGAGACTTTATTTTCTAGAGCAGTTTTAGGTTTACAGACAATTAAGCAGAAAGTACAGAGGATTCCTGTATACTCCTTCTCTCCCACCTCACAGTTTCCCTATTATTAATATCTTGCATTGGGGTGGTACATTTGTTACAGCTAATGAAGCAGTATTGATACATTATTAACTAAAGTCCTTAGTTTACATGAGGGTTCACTCTTGTTGTACATTCGACGGGTACATTCGACGGGTTTTGCCAAATGCATAATGTCACGTATCCACCATTACAGTATCATACAGAATAGTTTCACTGCCCTAAAAATCCCCTGTGCTCCTCTGTTTATCCCTCTCTTTCTGCCCCTCAAACCCCTGGCAACTATTGATCTTTTTACTGGCTATAGTTTTGCCTTTTCCAGAATGTCACATAGTGACATCAGAATCATACAGTATGTAGCCTTTTAGACTGGCCTCTTTAAGTAATATGCATCTAAGGTTCTTCCATGTCTTTTTGTGGCTTGATAGATCATTTCTTTTATCACTGAATAATATTCCACTCTATGGCTGTAGCATAATTTTTTTATCCATCCACCTTTTGAAGGACATCTTGGTTGCTTCCAGTTTTGGGCAATTATGAATAAAGCTGCTATAAGCATTCACATTCAGGTTTTTGTGCGGATACAAATTTTCAGCTCCTTTGGGCAAATACTTAGGAGCGTAACTGCTGTATCATAAGACTATGTTTAGCTGTGTAAGAAACTGCCAAGCTGTCTTTCAAAGTGGCTGTGCCATTTTGCATCCGCACTAGCAGTGAATGAGAGTTCCTGTTGCTCCACATCCTTATCAGCATTTGCTGTTGGCACCATCCTGGATTTTAGCCATTCTAATAAGTATGCAGTGGTATCTCATTATTGTTTTAATTTGCGATTCCCTGATGATATACAATGTGGAGCATCTTTTCATGTGCTTTTTGCCATCTGTATATTCTTTGGTGAGGTGTCTGTTCAGATCATTTGCCCATTTTTAAATTGGGTTGTTCATTTTCTTATTGTCAACTTTTGAGTTCTTTGTATATTTTGGATACAAGTCCTTTATTAGATATGTATTCTTCAAATATTTTCTCCCAGTCCGTGGCTTGTGTTTTCCTTTCTTTTGACAATGTCTTTGGCAGAGCAGAGGTTTTTAATTTTAATGAAGTCCAGTGTATCAATTTGTTCTTGCATGGATCATGCTTTTGCTGTTGTATCTAAAATCTCATCACCAAATCTGAAGTAACTTAGATTTTATCCTATGTTATCTTTTAGAAGTTTTATAGTTTTGCATTTTACATTTAGGTCTATGATCCATTTTGAGTTAATTTTTGTGAGAGGTGTAAGGTGTCTAGATTCCTTTTTTTTTTTTTTTTGTAACTTGTGGATATCTAGTTGTTTCAGCACCATTCCCTGTCAAAGATCAGTTGGCTATATTTGTGTGGGTTTATTTCTGAGCTTTGTATTCCCACGCCCCTTTTTTAAATTGATGTTTTAATGGTTTTTAACATTGTGAAATTTTGGGTTGTACATTTTTGTTTGTCCATCACCATATATATGACTCCCTTCACCCCTTGTGCCCACCCCCCACTCCCACTGCTCCTGGTAACCACAGTACAGTTTTCTCTGTCCATGTGTTGGTTTATATTCCACATATGAGTGAGATAATACAGTGTTTGTCTTTCTCTTTCTGGCTTGTTTCACTTAACATAATATGCTCCAGGACCATCCATGTTGTTGCAAATGGGACGATTTTGTTTTTTTTTATGGCTGAGTAGTATTCCATTGTATATATATACCACATTTTCTTAATCCAATCGTCAGTCGAGGGACACACAGGTTGCTTCCACTTCTTGGCTATGGTGAATAATGCTGCAATGAACATAGGGGTGCATAAGCCTCTTTGTTTTGTTTTGTTTTGTTTTTTAATTTTTTGTTTATTGCAGTAACATTGGTTTATAACATTGTATAAGTTCCAGGTGTACATCATTATACTTCTATTTCTGCATAGATTACATCATGTTCACCACCCAAATACGAATTACAACCCATCACCACGCACATGTGCCGAATTATCCCTTTTGCCCACCTCCCTCCCCCCTTCCCCTCTGGTAACCACCAATCCAATCTCTGTCCCTATGTGTTTGTTTATTGTTGTTGTTATCTACTACTTAATGAAGGAAATCATACGGTATTTGACCTTCTCCCTCTGACTTATTTCACTTTGCATAATACCCTCAATGTCCATCCATGTTGTCACAAATGGCTGGATGTCATCGTTTCTTATGGCTGAGTAGTATTCCATTGTATATATGTAGCACATCTTCTTTATCCATTCATCCCTTGATGGGCACTTACGTTGCTTCCAAGTCTTGGCTATTGTGAATAACGCTGCAATGAACACAGGGGTGCATGTATCTTTACGCATTGGTGTTTTCAAGTTCTTTGGATAAATACCCAGCAGTGGAATAACTGGATCATATGATAGTTCTATCCTTGATTTTTTGAGGAATCTCCATACTGGTTTCCATAGTGGCTGCACCAGTTTGCACTCCCACCAGCAGTGTATGAGAGTTCCCTTCTCTCCACATCCTCTCCAACACATGTTGTTTCCTGTCTTGTTAATTATAGCCGTTCTGACGGGCATGAGGTGATATCTCATTGTAGTTTTGATTAGCATTTCCCTGATAGTTAATGATTTTGAACATCTTTTCATTTGCCTGTTGGCCATCTGTATATCTTCTTTGGAGAAATGTCTGTTCAGGTCTTTTACCCATTTTTTAATTGGGTTGTTAGTTTTTTTGTTGTTGAGATGCATCAGTTCTTTGTATATTTTGGAGATTAAGCCCTTATCAGATATATGGTTTGCAAATATCTTCTCCCAATTGTTAGGTTGTCTTTTTGTTTTGTTGATGGCTTCCTTTGCTGTGCAGAAGCTTTTTAGTTTGATGTAGTCCCATTTGTTTACTTTTTCTGTTGTTTCTCTTGCCCGGTCAGACATGGTGCTTGAAAATATGTTGCTAAGACCAATGTCGAAGAGCGTACTGCCTATGTTTTCTTCTAGAAGTTTCATAGTTTCAGGTCTTACATTCAAGTCTTTAATCCATTTTGAGTGAATTTTTGTGTATGGTGTAAGGTAAGGGTCTACTTTCATTTTTTTGCATGTGGCTGTCCAGTTTTTCCAACACCATTTGTTGAAGACACTTTCTTTTCTCCATTGTATGTTCTTGGCTCCTCTGTCAAAGATTAGCTGTCCATAGATGTGTGGGTTTATTTCTGGGCTTTGGATTCTATTCCGTTAATCTGTGTGTCTGTTTTTGTGCCAGTACCATGCTGTTTTGGTTGCTATAGCTTTGTAGTATATTTTGAAATCAGGGAGTGTGATACCTCCAGCTTTGTTCTTTTTTCTCAGGATTCCTTTACTTATTTGGGGTCTTTTGTTGTTCCAAATAAATTTTAGGATTCTTTGTTCTATTTCTGTGAAAATTGTTGTTGGAACTTTGATAGGGATTGCACTGAATCTATAGATGGCTTTAGGAAGTATGGACATCTTAACTATGTTAATTCTTCCAATTTAAGAGCACGGAATATCTTTCCATTTCTTTGTGTCTTCTTCAATTTCTTTCAGCAATGTTTTATAGTTTTCCATGTACAGCTCTTTCACCTCTTTGGTTAAGTTTATTCTTAGGTATTTTATTATTTTTGTTGCAATTGTAAATGGGATGGTATTCTTAATTTCTCTTTCTGCTACTTCGTTACTAGTGTATAGAAATGCAACTGATTTTTGTACGTTGATTTTGTATCCTGCAAATTTACCATATTTGTTTATTACTTCTAAAAGTTTTCTGGTGGATTCTTTAGGGTTTTCTATATATAAAATCATATCATCTGCAAATAGTGACAGTTTCACTTCTTCCTTTCCAATTTGGATCCCTTTTATTTCTTTCTCTTACCTGATTGCTCTGGCTAGGACTTCCAGTACTATGTTAAATAGGAGTGGTGACAGTGGGCATCCTTGTCTGGTTCCTGTTCTTAGAGGGATAGCTTTCAGTTTTTCACCATTGAGGATGATATTAGCTGTGGGTTTCTCATATATGGTCTTTATTATGTTGAGGTACTTTCCTTCTATACCCATTTTATTTAGAGTTTTTATCATAAATGGATGCTGTATCTTGTCAAATGCTTTCTCTGCATCTATTGAGATGATCATGTGATTTTTACTCTTCATTTTATTGCATAAGCCTCTTTGGATTGTTGATTTCAGGTTCCTTGGATAGATTCCCAGTAATGGGATGGCTGGGTCATAGGGCGTCTCTATTTTTAATTCTTTGAGGAATCTCCATACCGTTTTCCATAGAGGCTGCACCAGTTGGCATTCCCACGAGCTGTGTATGAGGGTTCCTGTTTCTCCACATCCTCTCCAACACATGTTGTTTCCTGTCTTGTTAATTATAGCCGTTCTGACGGGCATGAGGTGATATCTCATTGTAGTTTTGATTTGCATTTCCCTGATAGTTAATGATTTTGAACATCTTCTCATGTGCCTGTTGGCCATTTGTATATCTTCTTTGGAGAAATGTCTGTTCAGGTCTTTTGCCCATTTTTTAATTGGGTTGTTAGTTTTTTTGTTGTTGAGATGCATGAGTTCTTTGTATATTTTGGAGATTAATCCCTTATCAGATGTATGGTTTGCAAATATCTTCTCCCAATTGTTAGGTTGTCTTTTCGTTTTGTTGATGGCTTCCTTTGCTGTGCAGAAGCTTTTTAGTTTGATTTAGTCCCATTTGTTTACTTTTTCTATTGTTTCTCTTGCCCGGTCAGACATGGTGCTTGAAAATATGTTGCTAAGACCAATGTCGAAGAGCGTACTGCCTATGTTTTCTTCTAGAAGTTTCATAGTTTCAGGTCTTACATTCAAGTCTTTAATCCATTTTGACTTAATTTTTGTGTATGTTGTAAGGTAAGGGTCTACTTTCATTTTTTTGCATGTGGCTGTCCAGTTTTTCCAACACCATTTGTTGAAGACACTTTCTTTTCTCCATTGTATGTTCTTGGCTCCTTTGTCAAAGATTAGCTGTCCATAGATGTGTGGGTTTATTTCTGGGCTTTGGATTCTATTCCGTTAATCTGTGTGTCTGTTTTTGTGCCAGTACCATGCTGTTTTGGTTGCTATAGCTTTGTAGTATATTTTGAAATCAGGGAGTGTGATACCTCCAGCTTTGTTCTTTTTTCTCAGGATTCCTTTACTTATTGGGGGTCTTTTTTTGTTCCAAATAAATTTTAGGATTCTTTGTTCTATTTCTGTGAAAAATGTTGTTGGAACTTTGATAGGGATTGCATTGAATCTATAGATGGCTTTAGGAAGTATGGACATCTTAACTATGTTAATTCTTCCAATTCAAGAGCACGGAATATCTTTCCATTTCTTTGTGTCTTCTTCAATTTCTTTCAGCAATGTTTTATAGTTTTCTGTGTACAGCTCTTTCACCTCTTTGGTTAAGTTTATTCTTAGGTATTTTATTCTTTTTGATGCAATTGTAAATGGTATTATCTTTTTGAGCTCTCCTTCTGTTAGTTCATTATTAGCATACAGAAATGTAACTGATTTTTGTAGATTGATTTCGTACCCTGTGACTTTGCTGTAGTTGTTCATTATTTCTAGTAGTTTTCCAACGGATTATTTAGGGTTTTCTATATATAAAACCAAGTCATCTGCAAATAGTGAGAGTTTCACTTCTTCGTTGCTTATTTGGATTCCTTTTATTCCTTTTTCTTGCCTAATTGCTCTGGCCAAAACCTCCAGTACTATGTTGAACAGGAGTGGTGAGAGTGGGCAGTCCTGCCTCGTTCCTGTTCTCAGAGGAATAGCTTTCAGTCTTTCCACATTGAGTATGATGTTGGCTGTGGGTTTGTCATAAATATCCTTTATTATGTTGAGGTACTTTCCTTCTATACCCATTTTGTTGAGAGTTTTTATCATAAAAGGATGTTGTATCTTGTCAAATGCCTTCTCTGCGTCTATAGAGATGACCGTGTGGTTTTTATTCTTTGTTTTGTTGATGTGATGTATCACATTGATTGATTTGCAGATGTTGAACCATCCCTGCGTCCCTGGTATAAATCCCACTTGATCGTGGTGTATGATCTTTCTAATGTATTGCTGTATTCGGTTTGCCGATATTTTGTTGAAGATTTTTGCATCTATGTTCATCAGCGATATTGGCCTGTAATTTTCTTTCTTTGTATTGTCTTTGTCTGGCTTCGGTATCAGGGTGATGTTGGCCTCATAGAATGATTTAGAAGTGTTCCATCTTCCTCTATTTTTTGGAATAGTTTGAGAAGGATGGGTATCAAATCTTCTTTGAATGTTTGATAAAATTCACCAGAGAAGCCATCTGGTCCTGGACTTTTATTTTTTGGGAGGTTTTTTTTTTTTCTATTTCTTTTTTTTTTTTAATTTTTTGTTTATTGCAGTAACATTGGTTTATAACATTGTAAAAATTTCAGGTGTACATCATTGTACTTCTATTTCTGCATGGACTATATCATGTTCACCACCAAAATACTAATTACAACACATCACCACACACATGGGAGGTTTTTGATTACTATTTCAATCTCTTTACTTGTGATTGGTCTATTCAGATTCTCCATTTCTTCTTGGTTTAGTTTTGGGGGGTTGTATGAGTCTAAGAATTTATCCATTTCTTCTAGATTGTTCAATTTGTTGGCATATAATTTCTCATAGTATTCTCTTACAATCCTCTGTATTTCTGTGGTATCCATTGTAATTTCCCCCCTTTCATTTCTAATTTTATTTACTTGAGCCTTTCCTCTTTTTTTCTTAGTAAGCCTGCCTAAATGTTTGTTGATTTTGTTTATCTTCTCAAAGAACCAACTATTTGTTTCATTAATCCTTTCTACTGTTTTTTTGGTCTCAATTTCATTTATTTCTGCTCTGATTTTTATTATTTCTCTCCTTCTGCTGACTTTGGGCTTTGTTTGTTCTTCTTTTTCTAGTTCTGTTAGGTGTAATTTAAGGTTGCCTATTTGGGATTTTTCTTGTTTGTTAAGGTGGGCTTGTATCACTATGAGTTTCCCTCTCAGGACCGCTTTTGCTGGATCCCATATGGTTTGGTATGCCATATTTTCATTTTTGATTGTTTTCAGATAGTTTTTGATTTCTCCTTTAATTTCATCAATGATCCATTGGTTTTTCAGTAGCATGTTGTTTAATCTCCACATTTTTGTCACGTTCCCAGTTTTTATTCATGGTTCATTTCCAGTTTCATAGCATCATGGTCTGAAAAGATGCTTGTTATGATTTCAATCTTCTTAAATTCATTGAGGCTTGCTTTGTTTCCCAACATATGGTCTATCCTTGAGAATGTTCCATGCACGCTTGAGAAGAACGTGTAGTCAGCTGTTTTTGGATGGAGTGCTCTGTATATGTCTGCTAGGTCCTTCTCATCCACTTTTTCATTTAAGTCTACTATTTCTTTATTGACTTTTTGTCTGGATGATCTATCCATTGATGTAAGTAGGGTATTAAGATCCCCTACTATTATCGTGTTGTTGTTAATGTCTCCTTTTAGGTTTGTTAATAGTTACTTTATGTATATTGGTGCTCCTATGTTGGGTGCATATATATTTATAAGTGATATATCTTCTTGGTGGAGTGTCCCTTTTATTATTATATATTTCCCTTCTTTGTCTCTCTTAACCTGTTTTATCTTGAAGTCTACTTTGTCTGATATGAGTATGGCAACACCTGCTTTCTTTTGTTTGCCATTAGCTTGAAGTATCGTCTTCCGTCCTTTCACTCTGAGCCTGTGCTTGGCTTTAGTTCTGAGATGTGTTTCCTGGAGGCAGCATATTGTTGGGTCTTGCTTTTTAATCCATCCTGCCACTCTGTATCTTTTGATTGGAGAGTTCAATCCATTTACATTTAGGGTAATTATTGATATATGAGGGCTTAATTTTGCTGTTTTGTCACTTATTTTCTGGTTCTTTTGTGTTTCCTTTGTTTCTTGTCCCATTTGTTTTGAACTGCCGATTCAGTTTGGTTGTTCTGTCTTATGACTCTTCTAGTTTTCTCTTTGTTTATCATATGTGATTTTGTCTTGATTATTTGTTTAGTGGTTACCTTGAGGTTTGTGTAAAAAATCTTGTGTATGAGATATTCCATTATCTGTTGGCCTCCTATTTCCTTATACTAAGTCAATTCAATCACTTTCCTCTTCCCCTTCTAAGTCGTTCTTGTTATACCTTATTTTATCTTGTGTTGTGGCTGTGTGTTTACAGTGATGAGGTTAAATTTATTTTCGGTGAATTCCTTCCTTTGACCTTGATTTTAGTATTTAAATGGTTGCTAACCTATTCCGGTAAAGATCTTCTATTTTTCTGAGTTTGTCTACCTATTTTTCTCCTTGCTCCAAGCTTTGTATTCCCTTTCTCTTCTTTTTTTAAGGCCTGAGGGCCTTCTTGAGTATTTCTTGTAGTGGGGGTCTCGTGGCCATGAACTCCCTTAGCTTTTGTTTATCTGGGAGAGTTACTATTTCTCCATCATATTTGAAGGATATTTTTTCTGGATAGAGTATTCTTGGCTGAAAGTTTTTGTCTTTCAGTATTTTGAATATATCATTCCAGTCTCTCATAGCCTGTAAAGTTTTTGTTGAGAAATCCGCTGATAGCCCGATGGGAGTTCCTTTGTACGTTTTTGTCTAGCTGCCCTTAATATTGTTTCTTTGTCATTGACTCTGGCTAGGCTTACCACTAGGTGTTGTGGAGAGGGCCTTTGTCTGTTAATATATTTAGGTGACCTGTTGGCTTCGCTTACTGGTATTTCCTGCTCCTTCCCCAGACTTGGGAAATTCTCAGCTATTATTTCCTTGAATAGGCTCTCTGTTCCTCATTCCCTCTCTTCTCCCTCAGAAATACCTATAATTCTTATGTCACATTTCCTAATAAGAGTCAGATATTTCTTGGAGACTTTCTTCATTTCCTTTTAGTCTTAGTTCTCTCTCCTCTTCCATCTGGACCATATCTGTATTCCTATCCTCTAAAATGCTAATTGTTTCCTCCATATTGTCAGCTCTGTTCTTTAAAGATTCCAGATTCTCCTTTATCTACTCCATTGTGTTCTTCATCTCCATCAGCACTGACTGGTTTTTCTTTATGACTTCAATCTCTTTTGTGAAGAAACTCCCAATCTCATTGAATTGTTTGTCTGTGTTGTCTCGTATTTCGTTGAGTGTTTTTATGATAGCTATTTTGAAATCTCTGTCGTTTAGATTATGGATTTCTATGTCTTCAGGGTTGGTTTCTGGGTGCTTGTCATTTTCCTTCTGGTCTGGTGATTTCATATATCTTTGCACAGTGGGTCCTGTGTTGGCTTTGTTTTTCCTCATCCTGGAAATCTCTGGTTGCAATTTCCACCTGCCACCACTGTGTGGTGGTAAAAGGCTGTGTAAGCTAAGCCCCCTGCACTCTGCCTCGGTTTTTCTGCTGAGATCCGTGGGTCAGATTGCTTGGTCTAGTCTGCCACGGATCGCTTGGTCTGGTCTGGTCAGCTGAGCTGCAGGTTCCAGTTTGCGGGGATGGGGTGGCTCTCTCTTTTGCCCTCTGGGTCCCTGGTGTGGGGGGCTTCTCTTTTGCCCCTCATTATCTGCTCTCTGGGGTGCTCAGATGTTGATGGTAGCCCTGTGACTCTTCTGAGTCCTCTCTCCCCACTTCCTCCAGGGGCCCAGCACATTCCACTCTCAGATGTGCGGTAGTTTGGATCTTTGTGATCTAGCTTTTCACTGTCTTGGATTCCGTTGTTGGTCTGTGACTGTTCCTTTTGTTGTATCTTATCGGGGGAAGAGTTCACGGGAAAACTCACTCCGCCGTGATGCTGACGTCACTCTCCTAGCCTCTGTATTTTTTACCATTGATCTATTTGTCTATTTCTTTGCCAATACCATGCTGTCTTGATTACTGTAGCTTTATAGTAAGTGTTGAAGTCAGGTAGTGTCAGTCCTCCAACTTTGTTCTTCTTCAATACTGTGTTGGGTATTCTGAGTCTTTTGCCTCTTTTCCAGGTAAACTTAGAATTAGTTTTGTTGATATTCACAAAAATAACTTGGTGGGATTTTGATTGGGATTGCATTGAATCTATAGATCAAAGTAGGAAGAACTGACATTTTAACAATATTGCGTCTTCCTATCCATGGACATGGAATCTCTCTCCATTTATTGAGAATTTCTTTGATTTCTTTTATCAGAGTTATACAGATTTCTTCATATAGATCTTGTACCTATTTTGTTAGATTTATTCCTAAGTACTTCATTTTGTGCGGTGCTACTGTAAATGGTACTGTGTTGTTTTTAGTTTCAAATCCCAATTGTTCATTGCTGGTATATAGGAAACCAATAGGCTTGTGTATGTTCACCTTGTATCCTGTAACCTTACTATAATCACTTCTTAGTTCCAGGAGTTTTTGTCAATTCTTTGGGATTTTCTACACAGATAAACATGTCATCTGTGAACAAGAACATTTTTATGTCTTCCTTCTCAATCTGTATGCCTTTTTTTTAATAATTTTATTTATTTTTCCCCCAAAGCCACAGTAGATAGTTGTATGTCATAGCTGCATGTCCTTCTAGTTGCTGTATGTGGGACACGGCCTCAGCATGGCCGGAGAAGCAGTGAGTCGTTACACACCCGGGATCCGAACCCGGGCCACCAGCAGCGGAGCGCGTGAACTTAACCACTAAGCCATGGGGCCGGCCCTCTGTATGCCTTTTATTTCTTTTTTCTTATCTTGTACTAGATAATTGCACTGGATACAGAATTTTAGGTTGACGATTTTTTTTTCTTTCAACACTTTAAATATTTCACTTCATTCAATTCTTGCTACCACGGAATTCTGATGAAATTCTTATCATTGTTCTTCTATAGGTAAGGTGTTTTTATCCTCTGCCTTCTTTCAAGATTTTTCTTTTTGTCTTTGTTTTCTGCAATTTGAATATGGTATGCCTAGGTGTAGATTTTTAGTTTTTTATCTTGCTTAGTGTTCTCTAAGCTTCCTGGATTTATGGTTTGCTCTCTGTTATTAATGTGGGGAAATTCTTAGTCATTATTACTTTGAATATTTTTTCTGTTCCTGTCTCTCTTTCTCTTCCTTTTGGTATTCTTATTATGTATATATTGTATCTTTTATAATTGTCCTACAGTTCTTGAATGTTCTAGTCTGTTTTGTTTTGTTTTCACTTTTTTCTCTTTGTATTTCAGTTTGGGAAGTTTCTATTGACATATCCTCAAGCTCAGAGATTTTTTCCTCAGCCATATCCAGTCTACTGGTCAGCCTAGCAAAGGCATTCTGCATTTCTGTTAAAGTGTTTTTGATTTCTAGTATTTCTTTTTGATTCCTAGTATTTCTTTTTGATTCTTTCTTAGAGTTTCAATCTCTCTCTTACATTATCCATTGTTATTGCAATGTTGTCCCCTTTTTCCCTTAGAACCCTTAGCCTATTAATCATAGTTATTTTAAATTCCCAGTCTAATCATTCCAAAATCATTGCCATATTTGAATTTGGTTCTGCTGCTTTCTTTTTCCCTTCACACTGTTTTTCCTTGCCTTTTAGCATGCCTTGTAATTTTGGTTGAAAACTGGACATAACGCATTAGGTATTAGGAACCAAGGTAAACTGGCTGTGATTAAGTGTGATGATTTATGTTGACCTGGCTAGGAGTTACACTGTGTTTGCTGTGGCTGTAGCTCTCTGAGAGGTCAGGTTCCTCTTGTGTCCTTGTTTTTATCTACCCGAGAAAGTCCTTCATAAATAGAGTTTGAGCCTTGCAGTCTTTTCAACTGCAATCTGCTGTTATTGTGCAGGGGTCCTGTTGCTGTGTGGTGAGGTGTTGGGAGGGGGAGTGGCCTATGGTTCTATGATTAGGTCTCAGTCTTCTTATGGGCCAGTGCCCCTGAGATATGACCTTCACAAATGATTCTCAGCTTTTTTCCTGCCTTACATATGACAGGAAGGCTAGAGGCGGCTGGAGTTGGCTAATCGCTCTTCTCCAGGTCAGAGGAAATAGTTTCCCTTGAGTGCTGGTCTTTGTTACAGAGAACTGGAGGAAGAACAGGGTGCTCCAGCGTATTTCAAAATGGTGGCGTTTCCTCTGTCCCTGCTCATAGCAGGAGGGGATTTTCCTCCAGTCTTCATGGTGAGAACTTAGTGAGGCTCCTGAAGGTAAAACTCAAGAAAGCGTAGGGGTCCCCTGGAGTTTGGAACTCTCCAGCTAGTCCACAATCTGCCTCCAGCAGTTGAAAAACTACAGTTTGTGTTCCTGCTGGTACTGGGTCCACCAGCGGACTTCTCCACTTGGGCTCTGCTCCTGGTAACCTGTGATTCTCTGTATCCACCTCTCTCCAGTGTTCAGGGTAGTAGTCGGCCCTGTGACCTCAATTCTCTGACAGATCTAAGAGGAGATATTGTTTTTTAGTTTATTCGGTTGTTTTCTGTTGTAAGGATGGGAGTGATGCTTCTAAGCTTTTCATGTTGCAGAGCAGAAACCTGAAGTCTAGGTTACCTTTCTCCTGTGCCTGAGGTTCTCTCTCATGCTGCCAACAAAGAGACCTAATTCCACTTAAATGACCCATTCCCTTGCATTGACTTGATTTTTTTCATGCTATTGGTCTATTCTCTTGCTTCTTTGACCTACTGAAAGCAACTTGTCCAGCAAGAAAGTGACAGTTGAAATCGTGGTCAGTACCTGGCCCCACAATGAGGTTGTAAGCTTCCAGGTTACTAGAAGGCAGATGACAGCTGGGCCCCAGCTTGTGTGGGGCTTATCTTGCCAAAACCAGCTCCAGGCTGAGCAAAGACTCCACCCAGTGCCCCCATCCTGCCCAGGTCACCTGCTGCTTCTCTGTTTCCCAGTCCTAGGGCTCTTGCTGACTGTTCTTCTATAAATCCACCCTCCAAGGGAGGTTTGGAGAGCATCCCAGGGAGGCAGCAGCAGTGAGAGATACACAGAACCCCAGAAATGACATGGTTTTGGACCTTGGTCTACAAAGTCTTCTCCAAATTGTTGCTGGGAAAGAGGAAGACTGTAAGAGTTCCTTGGCCTCATGTGGACTGTGGCAGCCAGTACACAGGGGTCCGCTGGCTAGAAGAAGAGTCCCCCAAGTCTTATCAGCGTGGGGGGGGTGGGTTTCAGGACTGAGTTCCAGGCCAAGACTTTGGAAGTAGGCATCACCACCAGACACGACATGGCCTGAAGTCAGTCCGGAGCTGCTAGTGGAAGAGCCCAGGAAGGAAGCAAGTGGAGTGTTGGGAGTAGGGCGAAGGCTGGGCCCAGGGTCACAGATGCCAAACCAGAGACGCCCATGCTGGAGGAATGCTGGGAGAACACCAGCATCATTAAGTTTGCAATGATTCTTTTAAATAATTTTTGAAAATACTTTAACCTTTAAGAATCAAAATGGTTACATTTGGAACACTATGTATCAGTCAGTTTTTTGACGTTAGAAACTGGTAGGCCATGGTCTTCAAGACAAAAAGCAAGCATTGCTGTCCTTTGAAACAGCTGGTGAATCTCGCGCTGCTGTGTGTGCATGAAAGAACCTGCTTTTATACTTGTATTTTTTGTGTTGAATATCTATTTTTAATTTGCATAATTATGTTTTGATTCTTCATGCTTTCTCATTTTATAGAATTAATTTGCATTGACCATAAGCTATAAATAAAAGAAATAAATGTGTGAAATAAGTGGCTAAAAGACGAGCGGATTTCCTTTGACGAATGGGGGCGGGGTGGGAAGAAAACTGTAGATGGGGTGGATGTGGGGGTTTCCCAGGCCTTGGGAATGTAATGCTCATGAGAGGCAAGTTCCTGCCCTCCGTGGAGAGGAGGGGAGTGCTGCCACTCCCCTAAGCCAACCCTAAAAGATCATTAGGTAACTTTGGGGGATACCTGCAAGAAGAGCTTGGCATCTTATTTGATAAGACTGTTGATCTGCCCAAAGGAAAACTGGGGGTTTAGCCCTTGGAGAGAATCTGCCCAGCCCCCCAACAAGGCACACACAACAAGGTGTGAGTTTCCTGTGGGTCAAAGAACATCTGGAAAGCTGGCCATATTGAGCCATTTTGCTGCATCCTTTCTAAGCACACTGTCTGCTCGGTGACAGGTCCAGCATCACAGGAGCATTGGGGTGTCCTGGAATGAAAAGGCAGAGCAGAGGTTAGGGGTTCAGCCAAACCTGCAGGAACTGAGGAATGGGGAGGACCCAGAGGAGGCTGTGGTTGCACGATGTTTCCCTCATCTCTCTCTCTTGCCTCTGGTGCTGAGGGAACAGCAAGAGCCTGTCAGAGGGAGGAAGGGGAGGTTTCTGGAGGCAGAACAATCCCTCCCCATTGCAGGCCCGCAACCTGTCAGGGGTCAGAACTGGATGTGAGTTCAGTGTTTGCAAACTGGACAGATCATTTAACAATTAAATTTATATGAACACTGTGGGCCCTGCCCAAGATGCTACTGAGGGACAAGAAAGAAGGATGCCACAGAGGCAAGCAAAGGTAGTGATGTGAAAACGCTAAAAGACATAAAAACATGTCATGTCACTACTTCGTAGGAAGACTGTTAAATCAGGTTTCAACTGTACATTTTAAGATTTTCTTGTGATTGTTTCCCATCGACATGAGGCAGAAAGAAAAGAAGCATTGACTTACTTTTTTAATTACAAAAGCAATACATGATCCCTGTAAAAATTTATGTACACCACAAAAATTTACAGTGCCACAGTACCCCATACTTTATTTATCTGGTTTCCTAGTAGCATGTAGGTGGTTTCCAACCTCACACTGCTGCAGTGAGCAGCCTCAGTAACATTAGGTACTGGTGTGAATATTTCTGTAGAACAGATTCCGGGATGTGGAACTGTTGGGTCAGGAATGTTCACATTTATAAATTGGTTGACATTACCAAAATTGACCTCAATATGGCTGCACCAATTTAGAAGCCTGCCAAAAATGTGTGGGAGTGCCTAATTCATGGGAATGTTTGTCTTCTCATGTGAGATTCCTGTGTGGCCAATGATGACTTGACTTGCACCTGCAGTGGAGGTTGAGGTCCTCTCTCAGCCTTTGTGAGTTAGTGTCCCCAGGCTGCCTCAAGCAGGAGAAGCCTCACAAGCAGACTCGTCACAGGTGTGTTTGTTCACTGGACTGGGATCCACCCATAAGTACTGGGTTCACCGGTTCCCAGTCTTGAGGGATAACGGCATGGAAAATGTGAACAGTAGGGAGGACTAAATATATCATGCCCTGTTTTTAGAAACTTGCAAAAGGGTCATGGGACATGGGCTGGAAGGAGATGGGTGTCTACTCTGAATGTTCTGGCCTCCTGAATGGCCTCCAGCACAGTCTTTGTGGCTCACAAAACATGTAGCTGGATGTCTAAGATCCCTTCCAATTTAAGGCCAGGCTTCCCATCATTTAAAATGTGCTGATGGAGCTACTGGTCATTTAAAAATGATTTAACGTTGCCTTTTGTATCAGCTATATGTTTGCTTTTCTCTTATTCTTTTCCTTTCTTTCTTCTTCTTTTTTTTTTTTTTGTGAGGAAGATCAGCCCTGAGCTAACATCCATGCCAATCCTCCTCTTTTTGCTGAGGAAGACCGGTTCTGAGCTAACATCTATTGCCAATCCTCCTCCTTCCCCCCACCGCAAAGCCCCAGTAGATAGTTGTATGTCGTAGTTGTACATCCTGCTAGTTGTTGTATGTGGGACGCCACCTCAGCATGGCCGGACAAGCGGTGCATCGGTGTGCGCCCGGGATCCGAACCCAGGCCGCCAGTAGCGGAGCACGCGCACTTAACTGCTAAGCCCCGGGGCCAGCCCCTGCTTTTCTTATTTAATGCACAAAAATGATCTCAAAGGAATAGATAATGGTCGCATACAGTCAAGGAACATATCTTTAATGTTATCACAAAAACATTTGTGAGTAGGATCCCAAAATATTTGCAAACTAATGCAAATCATTACAGAAAATGAAACTTCATTTTTCTGAATATCATACACAATATGTTAATAAGGCTATAATTTTATCATAACAGGTGGCCGAGCATACTTTCCTAAGTTCAAAAATGCATTTATTTGATTTGTTAGAGAAACAAATCACAATAGATGGCCCAATGCCCTGTTTGGAATTGTATAAAACGAGTCCTGTGCGGGAGCTGGTGTCTTCCGAGAGCCAACCATGTGCATCTCCTTCCAACTCCACTAGCAATGTCACATTGGCAGCCAGAGGTCAGCCACGGTGGGACTACTTACACCATGGAAATCAGCAAATGCTACAGACTTTTTTCCCCAGACAGCCGGTTATTAAACATTTTCCAGACACCACTGCATTCCTTTATCATTCTCTTTATATATTACTATATTTTGGAATGAACCATTTGAGAATAAGTTACAAACATCAGGTCCCATTACTCCTTAATACTTTTTTTTTGTGTGTGTGAGGAAGATCAGTCCTGAGATAACATCTGTTGCCAATCCTCCTGTTTTTGCTGGGGAAGATTGCCCCGGGCTAACATCTGTGCCCATCCTCCTCCACTTTATATGGGACGCCAACACAGCATGGCTTGACAAGCAGTGCGCCAGTGCGCGCCCAGGATCCTAACCTGCAAACCTCGGGCCACCGAAGCGGAGCGTGCGCACTTAACCATTGCACCACCGGGCCAGCCCATTACTCCTTAAGAGTGTATTTTCTTAAAACAAGGGCATTCTCCTACATCAAAATCAGGAAGTTAGCATTTGTCCAATATTACCATCTGATCCACAGCCATTTTTTAAAATGTCTCTTTTTCTCCAAATAATGTCTTCTATAGGTCTAGGGTCCCACCCAGGGTCACCTGTTGTGTTTACTCTTTCGTCTCCTTCAATCTGAAATAATTCCTTAACCTTGCCTTTATTTTCTATGACCTTGACATTTTTGAAGAGTATCAGCCAGTTTGTCTGATGTTTCCTCATGATTTAAGAATGTTGGGGCAGGAACACCTCAAAAGTGATGCTGCTGTGTTTCTTCACTGCATTGTATCAGGAGGCACATAGTGTAAATTTATGTCATATCTGGTAATGTTAACTTCCGTCACTTGGTTAATATGGTGTCTGCCAGACTCCTCCACTATCAAGTTGATTGATAAGTGTTTTGTACTTCTAAATTAATAAGTAATTAGTATTTTGTGGGGAAATATTTCAGACCTCTATTGTAGGGTAGAGCTTTCTCTTCTCCTTCATTTATTCATTCATTTATTTATGTATATCAGTGTAGATATAGATACTCTTGGATTCCTATTTTCCTTAATCTGTAACCACCATTAATTATTTGATGTTCAAATTTGGCCAGTGGGAGTCCTTTAAAGCTGACTTTTCTGTACAATTGGCATCTCCCCATCATTCCTTGAACATTTCCTTACTTTCTGGTAGAGGATGTTGGAGACTCATTCCGGTATGTTCTTTTCAACACCACCAAGCTATTAACTCAATTCTGACACCATCTACCTAGAGATAGTGTCAGATCCGACAGGTGAAGGGCTCAGTCCTACAAGATTGCCCCCACCTCACACACCAACTGCAAGTCCAGGTTGTTACCTGTGCTTTTGACCAATGCACGATAAATCAGAGGTTTCCACAATCCACTCCTTGGGTTCAATTAATTTGCTAGAGCATCTCACAGAACTCATAGAAACAGTTTACTTACTAGAGTACTGGTTTATTATAAAAGGATATAACTCAGGAACAGCCAGATGGAAGAGATGCATAGGGCTAGGCATGTGGGATGGGGTGCAGAGCTTCCCTACTCTCTCCAAATGCCACTCTCCCTGCATCTCCAAGTGGTCACCAACCTGGAAGCTCCTCTAACCCACTCCTTTTGGGTTTTACGGAGGCCTTATTACATAGGCATGATTGATTAAATCATTGGCCATCAGAGATTGAACTCCATCTCCAGCCCCTCACCCCTCCAGGGGAGGGGAGTGGGGCTAAATTACAACCCTCTAATCACATAGTTGCTTCCCCTGGCAACTAGCCCCATCCTTAGGAACTTTTCAGAAGTTATGGCATAATGTAAACTCAGGTGTGGTTGAAAGGGGCTTGTTATGAATATGAAAAGACAACCTTATCACATAGGAAATTTCAAGGGTTTTGGGAGCTCTGTTCCAGAACTTAGGTTGAAGATTAAATATATATTTCTTATTATAAATGAGAATATCACGCCCATCTTTTCTCTGACCCAGCCCTGGAGTCCTTCATTTCTGTAAGGAGCCTTGGTTCCTTTCAGTGGAAAATAATACTAAAAACCAAGTTCTGGGTGCTAGGAGTGCTCATTGGTACAGGGGTATTGTTTCTAAGCTCTCAAAGCAGCTAGAGCTAGGAATCATCTGTATGCACACATATCCAACTCCCTATCTATCTATCTATCTATCTATCATGCACCATCTATCTACCTATCTATCAATCATCTAGCTATCTATCATGTGTGTGTTCCATCTATCTATACAAAGTAAAAACCACAAGGTCACAGAGTTATTCTTTCATTCTCTCCTTTCCCCTGTCTGTATTTTTTGTAATTTCCTTTCTCTGACAGAGAAACTTGACTCTCAGCACACTTGGTGAATTTTCTTATTTGCTTGTTGAGCAATTCTTGTCATTCTTTACTTTAATGTTCAGATTGCCCCACAATTGATGAGTTGGAGCCTCTTCAGCCCAGCCTCTCTGTCCTCTTGCTAGACCCCATCAGTTATGAGCACATCTGTACTTTCTGGCACAAGATGCTCCAGATGCACACCGTGCTTTCTCTGCCCCAGCCCCGGGATCAGCTTTCTCCAAGTTCATTTTAGTGGGGACTGACATTTAAGACTAGGATCTGAGCCCTAGATGAACTCACTGCTTAAGAAGTGACATTGCTTCTAGATGTTTGTAGAGCTAGAAAATATATACAAAAAATATACAAATTAACTGATACCTCTAATCCAATCCAATCAGGTTTCTCCCTTTTCCCCCCATTCCAGTTTCCTTCTCCATCTTCCACAGGAACACCCCGGCTCCTGGCAACATCAATCTATTTTTACTCTATTGTTCATTCCTACCATACACACAAACAAGCCTTGGAACTGCCTCTTTTTCTTAAAGAAGGTCATACACACACATACACACACACACACACACACACGTCGACATGCGCACAGGTGCCTCTGCCCCCCTGCTGCGCTGAAGTCTTTAGCTTTTGCTGTCATTTTGGCGGGACACTCGGGTCGTGCACTAGGTCACTCTAGACAAAGCAGGAGAGCCAAGCGCTGGCCAGGCGTCCAGGAAGCTGCCCAGCACCCAGCCCTGCGGCCGCGAGAGCGCTTCACCACAGCCCCAGGGCGGGGTTTGAGGGCTCATAGGGCTGTAACCACGTGTCACTGTCGTCCTCTTCGGGGACGCGTATCCCTCTAACCGGCAACGGGCAGATGGTGAGGGGATCCGCGTGTTCACCGCCATCGTGGCCTCTGGGCCTGAAACACGCGCAGAGCGAGCCCGAGAAGCTGTCCGTGAAGGTGAAGATGTGGGAGCTGTCAGAAGAAGGATATTGAAGAAGGACATTGAAGAAGGATAGCCGTCCCGCCTCGCAGTCCAGGAAGACACCCACGCGCCGGGGCGGCACGCGCAGGGTGAGCGCGACGCGGTGCGGGTCCAGGACAAAGTACTCGCAGCGGTTCCACAGCCCCATCACCCAGTAGCCGCTGGCTGGACTCAGGCGCGCCGGCCCCGCGGCCAGACACACGCCCAGGAACCAGCGGCTGCGCCGGCCCACGTGCACCTCCCAGTAGTGGCGGCCGGCAGAGAAGCGCTCATGGCTTAGCACGCACATCTGCTCCGAGAACCGCTGCAGACCGCCCGGCTCAGCGGCCAGGCCGGGGGCCGCCGCGCGGGAGGACACGCTCTTGCCATCCTCAGAGACCTCCAGGCTGGGATGCGCCGAGGCTGGATCCAGGGTCACGTCCACTGCGCAGAGGCGTGGGGTTAGTGCCCACAGAGGACGGTTCTGGGCCCCACCTGTCCCCTCCCCTGACAAGCAAACCTCTGATTCTCCTGCTAGAGCAATCCGTGGAATCCTCACATGCACCCCTACCCCAAACACCCCCTGGAGCTGAAGTGGCCTGCAAGTCACTCCCCAGCATTTGAAAGTGTTAAGAGGAATCCTATTTCCTGCCCAGACAGGAAGGTTCTTCAATTCCATACTAGGTGCCATGGAGAGCAGAGATAGCAAACAAGGTAGATTCGTGGGGATAGAGGCGGGCTCACTTCCCCAAGTTCTGGTCAAGGAGGAGCTCAGGGCTGGTTCTAGTCCTGGCTGGTGCCACCACCCTGTGTGACCTGGAGATCACCACGTGAGCTCTGGGCCTCGGTTTTATGGCAATATTAGGATTTTAAAACTGAAAGAGACTGCTGAGGTTATCTAGTCCAGTGCCAGGTAGTCCAACACCCCATCCCCCAAAACACACCCATCTGATGGATGGGAACCCCAGGGATCCTTCAGTCAGATGAGAGGTTCCTCACAAACTCTGTATTCTTTCCTGCAAACAGGCCCTGGTAGCAGCCTTCCGACCAGATGGAAACAAACCTAGTGTACTAAAACCCAGAAAGCAATATGCGTGCCTGTGGGAGCCTGTGAGTGCAATCACATGCACGCGTGCAATGCGTGTATGTGTAAATGTGTGCACACGCAGAAATCTGTGTCATGTTGTGTGTCTGTGTGTGCAGGCCCCATACTCGGCTCTGGACAGGCCCTCTAATCTCAGATCTTTCCACCTCCCTTCTGTCTAAGTCACAGTTCCTTGGCTTCAGTTACCTGCATATTGTTGGGCTGCTCTCCACTCTGAAACCAAACAGAGAAGAAAAAGCAGGTCAGAGATCTGAGTCAGGAACTCTGGAACCTCGAGGAGGCTCAAGATGCATGAGGGGTGCCTGCAAACTGAATAACCCCATTCTCACCATGACAGTTGGTTTGGATCCAGGCAGGTCTGGGCCCACCATGGAATTTTCCTGGGTATTTGGGATTGGGTAGGGGTCGCATTTCAGTGCTGGGTTATACCAAGGCTGCACACAGGCTGAAGTTGTGCTGGACAAAGCAGGAGAACACAGCATGTGGGCAAAGAGAACCAATACATGCGGCTGGGATGCCCTGAAGGACAGAAATGAAGCCTCAGCTCTGACCAGTTCAGTCCCCAGGAGACTCAGCTGAGCATGGCTCCAGTCTTAAGATGTCCTTTAGATATCTTGTCTTGCCTCCTTCCTAACGTGAGCCTTTCTAAGTGGATTTCTGTTTCATTTTATCTTGTTCTGTGTTGGGGCCGGGCCCGGGGCTTAGCGGTTAAGTGCGCGCGCTCCGCTGCTGGCGGCCGGGGTTCAGATCCCGGGCGCGCACCGATGCACCGCTTCTCCGGCCATGCTGAGGCCGCGTCCCACATACAGCAACTAGAAGGATGTGCAGCTGTGACATACAACTATCTACTGGGGCTTTGGGGGAAAAATAAATAAATAAATAAATTTATCTTGTTCTGTGTTACAATAGAGAGATCACCAAGTTGTAAAATATAGTCATGCACCACACAACGTTTTGGTCAATGAGAAACCGCATATATGACGGTGGTCCCAAAAGATTAGTACCATATGGCTTAGGTGTGTAGTAGGCTATACCATCTAGGTTTGTGTAAATACACTCTACGATGTTCACACAATGACAAAATCACCTAATGAGGCATTTCTCAGAATGTATCCCTGTTGTTAAGCAACATGTAGCAAAAGCAATAGAAGATGTTTTCAGAGCTCCATAAATTTACAGCAAGGCCGTCCAACCCTGCTTTTGCATCAGAATAACCAGTAGACTTTAAAAACATATAGCCCTTGCATAGAATAACTCAATTCTATAAAGATGCTGATTCTCCCTAACTTTATCTATAAATTCAAAGCAATTCCATGTAAAACTACATTTAGATTTTTTTTTGGAACTTCATACATTTATCCTAAAAGTTCTATTTTAAGGAGGTCCATTAACCTTAAAAAGAAAGCGGAAATGGAGGAGAACTTGTACTTGCAGGTACTATAAAAGCCACAGCAGTACAAACAGTGCAGTGCTAGGTGCCCAATGGACAGACTCTTCTCGACATGGGAACCGAGTATGCACTGAAGGTGACCCCACATCAGCGGGGGAATCACAGACGGCAGAGCAGCTGACTTTGGGAAAACTGACTCACCATATGGAGAAAAATCACTGGAGTCTCACCTAACACCAAATAAAATGGTGAATTTCAGATGGATTAAAGACCTACACATAACACACATAGAGTGAATAAGAGAAAGTGTAAGAGAATATCTTTGAGACCTAAGAGTGAGGAAGCTCCTCTTCAACAAAACATCAAAAACACAGGGTACAAATTTGATGAATTAGATTTTATCGAAATTAATGATTTCTTTTCAATAAGGGGCAACACGGACAAAGCAAATAGCAGATGACAGAATAGAAAAAGGAATTCACAATGTTTAATATCAATGAGGGATTAATATCCTATATATATATATATAAGAACTCATGTGAATCAATAAGAAAGAGACAGCATCCCATAGGAAAAAAGGGCAAAGGCCACAAACTGGCAATTTTCAGAAGACGAAGCCCCAAAACTAGCATATAAAGAGAGGTCCAGACTTCTTAGTGTTCAGAGGAGTGCAGACTAAAAGCACAATGAGAAATCACTCATCCTCACTGACTGGCTAACTTAGAAAGCAGGCTCATGTGGCATGTGGGCACGTGGAGCCTCAAGGCACTGCCAATGGCAGGATAATGGTGCTGCCTTCAGAGGGTCCCTCTACCCCACTTGTGACACATCCCCCATGGGCCACCAACTCCCCTCCTGGGCATACATCCCAGAGAAATCTCCACACACAGCCAGAAGACTACACAGTTGAGGCTACTCATTCAGCGTTGTTTGTGGTGGTGTGGAGTGAGAGGCAGGCTTGAGTCTCCAGGAGAGTGGCTGGCTAAAATGGGTGCTCTGCAGCAGGAAGGAGAAACAGATCAGATGTACATGTGGAGGCAGGTAAAACACAGTGATGAGTGAGAAAAGCAAGGAACAGCATGAGACTATAAATGTTATTTACAGAAACTAAAAGGTATGTGCACAAAACAGCAATTCACGTTTTGCAAGAATACAGTCATGTATCACTTAACCATGGGGATACGTTCTGAGAAATGTGTCATTAGACGATTTCATCATTGTGTGAACATCATAGCGTGTACACAAACCTAGATGGTACAGCCTACTACACACCTAGGCTGTCTGGTACTAATCTTATGGGACCACCATCCTATACGCGGTCCATCGTTGACCGAAACGTCATTATGTGGTGCATGACTGTATATACAAAATAAAGATACACATTAGACTGTATGCTGTATGGGGGGAAAGGAGGAAGGTACAGGGAGAACTAGTTACATACAGGGTAACATGCCCACTCCAGACCCATGAGTCAGTCTTTGAGAGTGGGCACCAGGAATCTAGATGACTCTGATGTGCAACCAGGATTGGCACCAACGATTTACAGTATGCTTACACCTCAGGACAATATAAAAGTAAATGCAGAAGTAAAACTCAGATATAACCTCTACCAAGTGACAGAGATTAATATATGCCATGTGGCTGTGGAATAAACCAGAAAGAAGCATGTTTGGTTAATCATAGCAATGACTGGGATGCTGAGATGTAAAGTGGACAGTGGGAGGGACATGAGCTTCACTCACCGGCCTGGCCTTCAGCTCTTCTCCAGTCTGAAGCAGCCAAGGGAAAATGGAATTAGAACACCAGGTCCCTGCAGCTTCCCTGCTCACATGATGCATTTTGCACCCACCCCTGCCCCTCTCCCCTTTCTCCTGCCACCCATATAGCCAGCAGGTTTCCAGCCTGGGCATCATACCTAGTTGGGAGATGAGAAGAACACACATGGATACCCAGATGCTAAAGAAGAAATAGTTCTAAGAACGGTCGCTTACCAAGTTCTGTGTGAAGCTTCCCTGTAAACAAAATGCAGGGAAAACATCAGCCTGGGGATAAATGGAGACACCTTCCCAAGGCAGTAAGGCCACTGGGAACCACTACTCACCCCAACCCCATCCTTGTCTCTGCATCACCCTAAAAAAAGAAGCCCATCTGCAGGATTCTTACGCCTCATCCTATTCTTTGCTCTAAAGCAGAAATCTGCACAGGGCCCAGAAGGGAAAACACTCTTGGTACTCAGGAGCCTCTTCCCAGGGCTCACGGCTGGTTTGAAGAGGCTACTGCTCTTTTGCCCTGAAATCACATGCTTTCCTGGGGAGGAGGTCCTGCATGAGCCTCAGCGTGGCTTCCTGGGTACATTATTTAAAGGACTGGGAGGACATCACACACAATTATTTCCCCTGACCAGATACCAAGACTGATATTTTGCCATTAGAAACGCATTCCTTTCATTTTTTCATGCTAGGTCCTCTTTTTTTTTTTTTCCTGAGGAAGATTGGCCCTGAGCTAACATCTGTGCCAGTCTTCCTCTTTTTTGTATGTGGGTTGCTGCCACAGCATGGCTGACCAGTGGTGTAGGTCCACACCGGGAACTGAACCCTCGAACCCTGCCAACCTAGGCCACCAAAGCAAAGCAGGCCAAACTTAACCACTACACCACCGGCCGGCCCCCCAGGTCCTCTTTTAAAACTAAATGCTCCTGGGAAAGGCAACACTATACACTAATTCCAACTACAGTGTTAATGACTTATTATAGTTGGGTTTTTTGGGTTTCCTTTTTCCCCTTCAGGACTGGGTAGGCTGCAAGACAAACTTCTCCAACCTCACAATTTTGTCTGGAGTTTTCCTGGAGCCGGCAAGGTGGCTCCTTAGGTCTTCCCCCTACCCATAGCGGCCTTCTCCATTCCCCTTCCTTTGGATTCACTCTCCCCTCCTCTGTACACACACACACACACACACACACACACACGCACCATGGTTTCAAGGTGCTAAGTCCCTGTAGGTAGAAAAATGAATCTGATAATTCACTCCACTTTGGTGCAAATTAAAGGCGTTCCTTGCCAGTGGCACTTGTATTCAAGAGAGAAGGACATTGCAGGACGATGAACAGGAGGGAGCAGACGTGTAATTGTAACTGAAGCGTATAATTTGCAGGGGAGGGGCTGGCAGGGTCTGTCCACAGGGTCTCAGGCCAGACCTCCTTGGCAGCTGCGCTCCAGGCTGGGAGTGGAGAGGTGGGAGGCACAGAGGGATGGGTCGTTGCCATCCATCGCTCTCCAAAGGGAGCCTAAACTCACTGAACTCCTTCTTCCGCTGTGCGCAAGCAGGGTTACCCCACTAGCCCGCAGGCCAGCACGGTGTGCGCGGCACCCAGAGCTTACCCAGTTCCGCTGTGAGTTTCCCTGGAGAAGAAATGAAGAAAAGAGGGAAATCTCGACGATGAACACCGAAGCCTCGTTTCCCCAAAGTGCACAGCCTCGGGCCCCGGCGTTCTGGGGAGCAGGCTGGGGTGGACGCGAGGGAGGGGCGGGCCCGGAGGCTGAGGAAGCGGAAGAGCACCCCTCGGCCGCCCCCTGTCTGCCCTGCCCAAGGGTCTGCAGTACCGGCCTTCTGGACCCACCGCCCTCCCTTCTGCTGTCAGGGCTGGGAGCGAAGAGCGCGCCTCTCCCTTGGTTACCTTTGTCCTTCTCCGCCTGCTCCTTCAGCTTTTCTGCAAGGAGGAAGAAAGGAGAGAGGACGTGAGTGCGCGCTCCCGCCTGTCCCCTCCCGCCTCAGCCCCGCCCGCGGGGGGACGGCGCCCCCACCGCCCCTCCCGGCAGGGCCGCCTCGTAGCCCGGGCCCTCCGCTGCTTGCGAGAGAGGTGCAGCGCCAGCGCCCTGGGCAGAGCCGGGAGGAGCGGCAGCGCCGCCAGAGTCCCGAGGAAAGCTCTCCTCCAGGGGGAGGTTCCGGGTGAAAATACGTCTGGAAAACACCCCACAGGGAGTTGTCCCGATTTAGGCGCCACGAAGACACTAAGTGACGACGCTGTTCCGGCCCCTGCGTGCCGGAAAACCTTCCCAGGGACCTGTTGGCGCATTCAACCCCCTTGGCCCCACCGAAGCCATCTGTAAAGTGGGACTGGGACCTGCTCTCGAGGGGTGGATCCCGAGGAAGAGCGGCGAACTTGAAGCTGCTCGGCGGAAAGGGGGAAGTGCTGCCAACTGCAGGACGTGCAAGGACAGGGGCCGAGCGGCCGCCCACTCCCCCGGCTTGACGCCCCTGTGACCAGCGCCCTGGCCTCCTCCGCTTCTTCTACTCTCGCCCTGCACCTGAAGATCAGGAGAATCCGAGGCGTTTTGTGGATATCTGGAGCCCAGTGAATTATTGCTCTCTACCCTCACCATGGAATCCACAAGTCATCCGCCTGCTCCTTGCAAATACTTGGCTTCTACTTTTCTTCACACCGTTGGCAGAACTGATAGCAAAGCCCCTCTGTCCTCTCCAGGCTCCCTGGGGAGGATCTGCCCAGAGGCAGGATGTGGCTCAGGGCAGATCCACAGTGGCTACACAGTAAAGAGATAGGTGCAAAAATGGAGAGCAACCCTTTAGAAATTCTTGTGGCATTTTAAGATAATAATTTTGTGTCTATTGAAGACAATTATAAAAAATTGGTGCTTTTATCACAGCGGTCTTTTTAAAAAATATATTTTCCTTTTTTATTGTGGTAAAATATACATAACATAAAAACTACCATCTTAACCATTTTTAAGCTTACAGTTCAGTGGCATTAAGTACATTCACATTATGCATCCATCACCATCAGAACTTTTTTCATTTTCCGAAACTGAAACTCTGTCCCCATTAGACTGTAACTCCCCATTCCTTCCTCTCCCAGCCCCTGGTAACTTCTCTTCTTTCTGTCTCTATGAATTGACTGTTCTAGGTGCCTCATATAAGTGGAATTATACAGTATTTGTCCTTTTGTGTCTTATTTCACTTAGCACAACATATTCTTTTGTTCTTAATTTTATTTTTCTAGCAATGCATTTTTATTGTCTTGTACAGAAGTATTGGGCCACAATGGATTGGTCTTTCACCACAAATGGTTTGCAAAGCACTGACCTAAGAGTTAAGAGCTAGGGCTCAGGGTCAGATGCCACCCTGACCTGAAATCTCAACATTGTCCCTCTGTCCAGCCTCTCCTGCCTCCTCCCTGCTCCTCCAATAGCCACCCACATTCCCATCCCAGGACCTTTGCACTTGCTATTCCCTCTACCTGAATGACCTCCTTGCAGATATCTGTGTGACTCACACCCTTTCTAAAGGATAAACACAAATCTAAGAAGGAAAAAAACGGATTTTCTCTGGTGCAAAAAGGGAAAGATACTCCCTCTTTCCCTTTTCTTAGAGTATTTCCTTTAAAAAACTGTAAATCCTTTCTCTACCCCTTTGAGATTGTATGTAAATCCTTTTGAAAGCTGAATTAGCCTCTGGCCAGCACAACCTAGAATTTTTTTTTTTTTTTTAAGGAGCTCAGAGCCATTTCTTTGAAATGTAAACATCCCAGGAGAAAGTGTCCCTAGCCCCATGCCATAAGTTTTACTTCCTAGCCAGGTTCCAAGTTGTAACTACTGTGCTTGTCATAAAGATGTAAGGTGTTTTATTTTTCCTTTGGATAAAAACAATTAGCTAACACAGATGGCCACCCCAATTACTAGGTGAATTTCAGATGAACTATGTGTAACACATGGTGTTGTCAAGTCCTCTTCCCTGAGGTCAAGTTATCGCTTATAAGGGTGAGGTTTCTTTCTTATGATAATGTAACTATTGATTTGGACCAATGTGAAAAATGGCTCATAGGTTAGGTTTATCCTCAAGATTTAAAATAATTGGAGCCATGAACATTAGACCCTTCAGTGCGTGTCTCATAATAACACTTTGATCCTAGATAATGGCCTCACCTTGTACTGCCCAAGCAATTTCTTTCCTGACCCGTCCACCCACATACACACCCCACCACGCCTTCCAGCGCTCCCTGCTCCGTTGTTCTCTATACACCAAACACCCTCTAAGCTATGATGTAATCCACTCTTTTGCTTGTTTCCGCCACTGGAATAGGTCAGCTTGAGGGCAAGGGTTCTGCGTACACTGTGGTTTTGGGTACTCAATAAATATTGTTTGAGGGATGACATTAGGAACACACGGGCTCTCATGATGACCCCTCATGAGGAGAGTTATTTCAGGGTCTTATGGCACGGCCTTTGGTACATAAATGTTGGCTTTCTGGGGCCTCGCCCATTAACTCTTTGGGTTATCAATTGTACTCTTAGTAGGTTCCTGATATCCAAATTGCTGACTTTTTAGGTGTCAAGGTCAGCCCACCCCCAACACGGCCAGGACCTAGTACCACTGTGTCCTTAAAGATGGCCTTTGGGACAATGGACATGGAGGACATGATAACTGCGAGGATAGGGTGAGCCAGCATCCACTGACCTGCTATCTGGACCACGAACTCTTTCTTCTGGATCGGGGGGGGTGGTTCTGGATGGAGCAGGACACGTTGCTGTGGGCCCCCTCTCGGACGACCACATATGTTTCCAGACTGAACATGCCCTGGGCGTCCTGGATGATGGCTTCCGTCTCTGGAGGCAGGCACTGTCCCTGATGGTCTCTCCATTGAGCCTTGGGCTTGGGGTACCAGCCACTGGAGCTGCACCTCAGCTGAATGCCTCCCTCCTTGAAGCCCTCAAGGGAGATATGAGGGTCTGAGCCCAGCCCTGGGAGAGGCAGGAGGAGTGGGAAAGATCAGGCTCCTTCCCAGAACTTGTACGTGAAGTTCATGCCACTACTCAGCATTTGCAGTCACCGTAAGGCATCACAAACTGTGACTGCTCTTAACACACATGTGGGCTCACAGCCCCCACCCGTGGACTATAATAACAGTCTAAATCAGTTGTGCTGTGTGGGACATGGGGACAGTACTACCCTTGAGGGGCATTTGGAAATATGAGGGGGGCCATTTGGCAGGGAAGGACTACTGGCATTTAGTCATATTATGCATGGGACAGTCCCTTAGAATGAAGAATAGCCTCACCCCAAATTTCAATAGCTTGTTTTCTGTCTCTTGGATCCCACCAGAGCTCAAGGGCTTGTGTCATATGCATTCCTTTATCTCCCCATCCTTGTGGAGTTAGCCTTCTATTCTGAATTTGCAAAACATTAATATGGTTTAAACATCAATACTGTAAAAAATGTATATCAAGACAGCCCCAGACCGTTCTCCATCTTTTCATCCCAATGCACCCCCCTTCTTAAGGCAGCAGTTTCGTTCGTTTTTAGTTTATCCTTCCTGTGTTTCTTTTGTGCAATGTTTCTCCATCATCCTTACACAAAAGTGTACATGCTAGAGAACCTCTTTTGCAATTTGCTTTTTTGTCTTAACAACATCTTAGAAATCACTCCACACTGGTTCATGGAGCCCCTCCTCATTTTTCCAGCTGCACAGCATGACTCACTCCGTTGTGTGATGGACCATACTCAGCGCCTGTGCCTGGACATTTCAGTCATTTCCATTGTTTAACAATTACAAATAAGGCTACAAAGTGAAACTTATACATCCTCCTCTTTTACATTGGAGGTGTGGGAGGTGTATGTTCAGCGGAAACTCCTAGAGGTGGGACTGCTGTCCAGAGGGTGGATGCACAGACAGTCCTGTTAGCTATTGCCAAACTCCCCGGCACCAGAGTGTCTGAACTTTGAACTCTGTCCATGTCTTCAGAGCAGAGGGCCTACTTCCCAACAGCTCCACCCTGTGTGGTCCAGCTGTTGAATTTTTGCCAATCTGATAAGTAAAATAACTGCATCTCACCTTTGATTTGCCTTTCCTTCATTATGAGTAAAAGTGATCATCTTTTCATGTGTTTAAGGGCCATTTGTGTATCTTTTTTATGAACAATTCTTTTGTTCGTTTTCTAATGAATCTTTCTTTTTAATCTTTTTTTTTTTTAAATAGAGATATTTTTCCTTTTCACTGTGACTCTCTACTCCTGAGCAAAGCAGTTCTATCCAAATGGACCCCTCCTCCCTCTTCCCTGCTGGGGCTTGCCCGGGTCACGCACCTGCTACCTCCGCTCCCAGACCGCTACCCCAGAGAAGTCACTGGAGAAGAACCGGCACCCATATGGGCCCTGGTCTGCGGGGACGACGCCGCGGAGCTGCAGGATCACGCTGCCATCGGCGATCTCGTCCGTGACGAGTTGGGTCCTGTTCTGGAACTGCGCCATCTGCCGACCGTGGAGCTCCTGCCCGTCCTGGTACAGGTGCACCACGTCGGAGGGGCCGCTCCGGAACCAGCGGATCTCCATGTGCTGGGCGTCCAGGTACGGCGACAGGTGGCACGAGAACTCCACCTCCTCCCCGACAAGCGCCAGGATGGATTCCTCGGGGCCTACCACCTTGACCTCCTCGTCGAGCGCCTCTAGGACGAGAAGCCAGAACAACGGACAAAATCAGCCCTCCTCAAACATGTTTTTATCACGCCCCTTTGCAGCTCAGGAATTGACAGTAAACCCTTCAAATGAGGAAGATGAGACACACTACAGGACGACTGGTTCGGTTTCTTGAACAAGTAATTGTCATGGAAAATGTGAATGTGCCAGATTAAGAAATACACAAGGCACTTTACAAACAGATACAATGTGTGGTATTGGACTGGTTATTGGTTTGACCCAACCAGCTGCAAATGATACTTTGGGGACAATTATATAAAAGTGGCCAGGGCATTCGATGAAATGGAATCTTTGACCAAAAAAAACCAAATGTCAAAAAAAATGTTACTATTCTCTTATTTGATTAAAAAAATACATATTTGCATAAATGTGCAGAGAAAAAGATCTGAAAGGAGATATACCAAATTGTTGATGGTGGTAACTTCTGCATGATGGGAATAGATGTTTTCTTATTTTTCCTTTGTCTGATTTCCTAATTTTTGTATAATGCATAAGTACAGCTTCTGTGATAACAAAGGGTATTAGAAATAATCTGTGGGCTCCCTGCCTCATGGGTTTTCCTATCTAAAGGCTAAATCCTGCCTTGGGGAGTTGTGTTTATGAGGATCTTTCATTTGGTCGTCGTCTTCGATGGTGTCTCCGTGTGGCCCCTCTACTCCCCCAAGCTAGTCTGTTTTCTGCAGTTTCCATGAGTGTTGCCATTCCTGCAGCAGCTCCTTTGCACGTGCTGTTCCCTGCCACCCGGCATGCCCTCACTCTTTACTCTGGCTTCTGTGCACTTCATTTCCTTCCTTTGAAGTTCAGCTAAAACCCCATCCCCAAGTTCTCCCTTCATGGATCCCACAGATCGTGGAGGTGCATTTCTGTGTTCACGCCATTTGGGACCCCTTGCTGCCCACTGGGCATAGCCCATCACCCTTCCTACCAGCTTCCCTCTCTGGCTTCTCTCCAGCTGCCTGTCCCCCACACCTGATGCCCGGCCCTCTCCTTGGGCACACCCTGCCTCAGTTTCCCCCCATCTGTCATCTTGCTGGAAATGTGCTTCCTGGAAGGCTCTGCTCAAACACTACCTCCTCTCCATGACTCTTCTTGGCTTTCTGGAAAAAACAAACTGCTCTCTTAGCTGTGCTCCCAAATCCTTGGATAAGTTTCTCTTGCAGCCCTGATCACACAGCTGGACAGCCAGCTGTTGATATCACGTCCGTCTCCCTCTCTTGACCACAAGCTGCTTGAGGAACTGGGCTGTGCCCAGTCACCTTGGTATCCCTGGTTCCCAGCTCAGGGAATTAGGGAATTGCATTTGCATAATTAGTTGATACTCTGTGTTGGCTGCTTCTTTCATGAGAGATGGTAGTCCCGAGGTCCTTCCTGCCCTTTGAAAGCTATGGCTTATATGCAGGAGTGGAGTTAAAAATATTTACCAACTGGTTCAGCCCAAGCACAGACCAGCAAGAGTTTCTTTGTACCCTCTTGCTACACCCCTGCCATGCCTGTGAGCTGTAGGGTCGTGGACAGTGTGTAAGGGGTGCCAGGTGGCTGGAGAGATGGTAGAGGAATACTCTGGGGCTGGATGGTGCTCAGGGCCAGTGGCTCTTTAACAACTGGAATGGAGATCTTGTATGTTAGCCACTGGTGTGGTGTGGTACAAGGCTACAAGATCTTAGCCTGGGAGCAGCTGGCAGGAGGGCTGGGCAGAAGCAGATGTGCTCTCATCCTGGCTGGCTGGGCTGCAGATCAGACACCTACTGAGTTCAGCTCCCCAGGCTGGAGGAGAAGGAGGAGGTTGGTGAGGAAGAAGAGGCTGCTGGGCAGAGGTGCTCGCTGGGACGAGTCCAGGGAGACTGGGAAATCCACCATCTCCTCAGCAGTGGGGCCACCTCGAGAAGGACAAAGAGACGGTGGAGTGACGCTGGAGAGCTGGCACTCAGCCCGTCAGGCCTGAAGTCTGTTGATGCCTCAATTATTTTTTATTTAATTCTTACCAGGCCCAGTGACTGGCTTCTTTTAAGCCACAGTCAGATGTGGGAACTCCTTCTGATTTTACCAGGCAGCACTGCTACCGGCGTCGCTGGCCTTGCAGGACTCACGCAGCTGTGAAGGGACAAGGCTAAAGGGTCCCAAAGGAGGCGGCTCTGAGCTTTGTATTGTTTAGAGCCAAGAATAAAGCCACACATTGTGTGTGGGCTCAGCTAAGATTCAGTGGCTTTCCCCAAACAAAGGGAAATCTACAAGGACTCTCAGATGCATTTTCATTCTCCCTGCCCCACCTTGCTCCCATTTCCCTTTGGCCTGGAACATCAGGTCCACAAAACAGAAGAACAAACACAGAGCTCTGATCTTTCGGAAGTGGTATGCGTGCCTGGAAGCTGCCTGTCAACTCCAGCCACATCTGGGACACCTTCCTCCAGTCCTGGGACCTCAGGTGGAGTCTCTAGAAGGTCAGCTGGTAACTGCCACTCCATCTACAGCATCTTAGAGGCCACGGGGATGGGGTGGTCCCTCTAGCCATGCCCCCTGATCTGTGGTCCAGGAGACCCAGCCCCAGCACAGGCAGAGGCGTCCACTCGCACCCCTGATGCCCCCTGGGCCCTGTGGTCATGCCTGGCAGCCTGACAGCCAGGGCGTGTGGGTGGCTGACACATTGTGGGAGGTACGAAATCCTCTCCACATTTCTCCTCTGTTTAGATGTGCCACATTAGGCAGATTTTTTAACTGGCTAAACCTCAGTTTCTTTGCTGGAACAGTGGAAGAAAACACTGCCCACTCAGAAGGCTGTTAAGCCTCCCTCGGGCTGGCTGGGTGCTCTTTATAATAAAAGCCAGCACCTCCTCCCTCGTCCTCCACCTTCCAGACATCTGCTCTCTGTCTTCTTTCAGAGACTGCACCCCTCTCCTTTCACTCCATCGGAGACCCCCCCATTCTACTCTCCAGTACCTCAGTCTCCCCTCTCCCTCCTTCTGCCCCCCACCCCTTTGCTTGATTTTCCTTCTCCTGCAGACCTGCCACATGGCGCATGTTCCTGAGGTCCTGTGGCTGCAGAGCCCCCAAGATGCCATCAGCAATACTACCAGCAGGGAGTGGACAAAGGACTTTAAAAGCTGCTGGGTCATGCAGGAGAAGAGTGGTCAGAGGAGGTGTGAGAGTTAGTTAAGCGGCGGGGGTGGGGTCCCTGAGTGACTGTGAGCTGGAAGGCCCTGGGCTGGTGGAAATACAGCCGGAGGGAGGGGCAAGGGCCTGCGAGGCAAGTGGCCAGTGTCTGGGGGCCCTGCCCTCTTGTAGGCAAAGGGACAAGTTGGGTGGCTCCATTCGTTTTTCAGGAAGAGCCCCTTTAGGGGAGGAGGCAGGAGTCTCCTCTGTGGAGACTTGGCCATTTTGATGGCTGGAAGCTATTGGAACCACTGTTTACCCAATAGCCAGCATAACAGAAGCCTTGGGTCGGAGTCCAGGCTCTGGCCCAACAGTCCATCCTCTTGCTCTTTTGGTTGATGGTAGGAATGTGTCTGTGACAGGCCTGGAAACCGGCAACAAAGGACTCCAGAGCAGGGGTGCACGCGGCTTTGCATTTTCTCTCCGTCTCCCTGTCCCCTTCTCTTTTGTGTCCCAGTCTTTTTTCTGGACTCTCACATGGAGCCCAGGAGGGCACAGCCATCAGGGCTATATCAGCACCAGCTAACGCCTTCCAAAACAAACAGGGCTCACAGGGATCCATTTGGATCGGCTAGATTCTCAGGAATCAGTCAAGACTTGTGTTAGGTGGTACTCAGGTCCTCCCACAAGGCAGCGAGGGGGTGTTAGGCCTCATGGCTGGGGTTGGGGGTGCCTCACAGGAGGAGCACATGCTCCAACTTCCCTGGGCCGGGGGATGGTGCCCCCTCCTGGGGGGCAGTCAGTGTGTTCCAGACCGTGGAATTACTAACGGGACTGCAGTGCTCTGTTGTGATACACTTGTGTGATTTCCATCACTAAGGTGCAGGGCGAGGAGGTTGTAAACACAGGCACACACATACATGTGCACATGCCCACAGCAATAAAAACTAACATGAACTGAGCGCTTACTATCTACCAGGTGCTTACCTATACCAGAAGTATTAATATTATTATTACTAATAGATCCAAATTACAGACAAGGAAACTGAGGCCAGGGAGGCTAAGTGACTTGCCCTGAACACACAGCTAGGAGGTGGTGGAGTGGGGGTTCCTCTCAAGCTCAGCGCTTCGCTGGACACAGAGTCCTCAGCAGCTGTGCCGTGTGTCAGGGCTGGGTGCATTCTCAGTCCTCCAGCCCCCAAACCATGACCCTGTTAGGGACTTCCTGGCCACAGACCCTGACGCAACACTCACCCTGATGGCATCTCACATGCTCTGAAGAAGTGGCTTGAGTCCACAGGTGTCAGCCACAAGACCAACCAACCAACCAACCATCAAATGAATAAAAATCTAAAAACCCCACCGCTGATAATACAACTTAAAACTGGAATCTCTCTCAGACCTGTCAACAGCATCTTCTTGGATAGGAGACAAATGCCCCATGGTCCCTTTCTCCCAACACACAAGGACATGGCCTTGAAAGCCTTTAATCGGAAGGAGACAGTCTGGCAATTTCCTGAAGTGACTTCAGAGGGGCTGAATGCCCTTCTTGCCCTCCTTCCCACATGCTGCCTGAAGTTACCCCTCTTCCAACCTCACTCTGAGGTTTAAAGGCTCTGATCCTTATCAAACAAGTACCCTTGTGAGTGGAAACACTGTAAATGGATTTCAGAGTCTATTTCTGGTGGGGAAAGGTGAGAGACTGGACATGCTGGATATCTGGGGAAGAAGGAGGGCCCAGTGAGGAGAGGGACAGCCAGAAAGGGGGTCTCAGACTGGAGCTAAGCTTTGCTGGTGGGGTATGTTCTCCCTGCTTTCTAGGGGCCTCTAGGTTGTTTCCTCCTGAAGACACAGAGGGAGGAATAAGGGTTGTGCACACTAATGCTGAAGAGATCCAGGGGAAGCCCATTTCTCCTCTTCCTCCTCATTTTCTCCCTGGCCCCACTCCAACCCCATTCGGTTTTCTCCTCCTGCAGCTGCAATTCCTAAACAACGCTTGACGTTCTCTTGATTTCCAGCCCTTCAGCTCCTGGACGTCTCTTTATTTATTTCTTTAATTTTTTATGAGGAAGATCAGCCCTGAGCTAACATCTGCCAATCTTCCTCTTTTTTTGCTGAGGAAGACTGGCCCTGGGCTAACATCTGTGCCCATCTTCCTCTACTTTATATGGGACACCGCCACAGCATGGCCTGACAAGCAGTGCCTCGGCGTGCCGGGAATCCAACCCCGGGCTGCTAGCAGTGGAGCACGTGTGCTTAACTGCTACGCCACGGGGCTGGCCCCTGGGTGTCTCTTTAAAGATTATTATTTTTTTGCTTTTGTTACTTGGTGAGGTTGGGCTGCATAACAGTGGTGTGCATTGCCCTCCTCCCATTCCCCACGTCCGAAGCTGTAAGCTCCACCGGGTAGGGCTTCTGCACTCTTGCACCTTCTCCCCATCCAGCGCCAGCTGCGATGCTTTGCCCCCGAAAAACTCTCAGTTAATGCCCACTGGCTTGTTTTTGTTTGATTTCAATAGGCCCACAAGAGGATTTCCACCCCTAGTCTCCTCTAAGAAAGATGAACCACCCCAAGAAGGAACCCTCAGGGCCGGCCCGGTGGCCTAGCGGTTAAGTGCGTGCACTCTGCTGCAGTGGCCTAGGGTTCGCAGATTCGGATCCCGGGCGTGCATACCCAAGCAAGGCCTGTCAAGCCATGTTGCGGTGGCACCCCATATAAAGTGGAGGAAGATGGGCACGGATGTTAGCTCAGGGCCAATATTCCTCGGCAAAAGGAGGAGGAATGGCATCAGATGTTAGCTCAGGGCTGATCTTCCTCACAAAAAAAAAAAAAAGAAGGAACCCTCAGTGAGGCTTGAAATGGCTTGAGGTGGAAATGGGATGTGTCTGAATCCTGCCTCCTCAGTGGAACTGCCTGAATGGGCATCTCCCCTTGGCCACACTTGAAACACCCTGTCCTGCAGCCAGGCTCAGCTGACAAGAGGGTGCCAACCCATCTTGTGCTCTCTCCAAAACCTCCTGCTGTCATTTTCTGCTTTCCATTTCTGCAAGGTGGACAGTTAGATAGGCAGTGAGAATGAGCCACACACCTGACAGGTAGCAGCAAAAGGTCTGAAATGGCAGATGAGTCCTGGTGATCTCAACTCCCCTGCAAAGGAGACAACTGTTGTAAGTGTCTTGGTCTCAGATGCTAAGATCCCCTAGACACAGGCTGACAGTCGAGTCAGCTCTGTCACAGAGGGGCCAGCTCGTCTGTGACAGAATTATCCGCCCACCTTCCACCTTAAGACACACACTGCTTGCTCTGTCCTTTGCTATAGAAATCGAGATGGAGAGAACAAAGTGAGGAAGTCCCTGTCACATCCTGTCTCTGTGAGGCAAATCATGAATTGAATTTCCATGGAAAGTGTCCTGCCAAAGTTTTAGAAGGAGAGCAAAGGTATCTGGGGGCTTTGTAGAAACTGCAAACTGCAGAGGCTCAGAGCAGGAAGAAAATGCTCCAGCTGGCTGCCCAGGATCTCTGGGATCCAGGGAGGCAGGATGGCCATCCCTGACTAGCCCTTCTCTCTTAACCATCACAGGGAAAGACACAGAGACTGGACTGGAATATCCGCTAACTAAGGGTTGGGAAAGGGCTGATGCCCAGCTCTTAACTTGCCATACTCCCCCCTGCAGGGCAAGAGCAGGAAGGAAGACAGCCTGGGAGCGTTGCCATAAGTAAAACCCACAAGAGCTGTTCACACACAACTTGGAAATACAGTGGGGCACTGTATTGGGATTACTCTAATGGAGTGGAACTCAAAAAAGAAGAAGCAACCACTACCCTAACCCACCCCATTTTGACATAGGCCTCGGTGCAACTTTGATATTAGTGGGAGAGAAGTACAGTGGACCAAGGTGCCAGCCACCTGGCTGCACCCCACACTGACACCCTCCCTAGGGGACAGATCAGAGCTGTGGCACAGGGTAGCTAAAGCACATGCAGGACACCCCCAGAGACTCTCAGAAATGCCTGATGTTTGGGGTGGGGCCTGGCAGGTGCTCAGGCTCTGGGTGAGCAGGTGGAGGTGAGAACACTGAGCTATGGGGCACTGACTTGAAGGTGACCCTCCATGTTCAGGCAGGCTGGTGCATATATCCTGGGCTTATGCATGCATAAAGATGTCCTACACAGTAAAGGGGGCTAAGTGGTGAGCTCAAATGGTGGGTGCAGGTCCTTGGGGCTGGGGAGACACAGGAGTGCTCAGGGACAGATTGAACTTAAAATGGACACTGAACAGGATCAGGGAAACAGGAGGGTGAGGGGAGGGGGACAGACATTCTGAGGGCGGGGGGTTGCTGTGTGGAGACGAAAAGTCTACAGGCTTGCTGAGAGAGTTTATGAAACGCTCCAGTGGAAGGGAAGGCTAGACAAAAATAGATAGGACCCAATTCCAAAGGACCTTTCATGCCACACAGGGAAGTGGAGCGACATCCTGGGCAGCTGAGAGCCATCTGGGAGTTCAAAGGATCTGAAGTGATTCAGGCTAGAGAAGGAAAATGGCAGCTGGACCAAGGGGCTATTTGGAAACGTTAATCCTTGCTTTTCATTGCCCTTTACCTGAGGTCCTCCACACTGCCTGGGGAGAGGTGAGACTGTCACAGCAGGAATGCAAAGGCAGCAGGCAGAGTCCATTTCTGTGATCCCAGGCACAGCCTTCCTGGGATGTGGGAGGGAGACCCCACCTAGCACTGCCTGCACACCAGGGTGCTCACCCAGCAGGAACAGGACCCCATGGCCGTCTCACCAGCTGTATATGGGCACCTCCAGTCCAAGGCCTCAGGAAAGGTACAAAGTCCTGTACTCAAAAAAAGAGTGAGCGCTGGACTCCTGGTGGGTTATAAGTGAGACAGGAAGGACCCTCACCTGTCCTTGGACGGTGGAGAACCCACCACGCTTCAGCCTCTCCATCAGGTCCGTTAGGACAATTCTGCTTGGTGGACACCAGCCCTCACCATGACACGGTCTGAGGGAATTCCCGGGCAGAGGAGCGGAAGAGTCCCTTCCTCAACACAAAGGCCATTCTCACACACAGCTGGGACACCAGAGGAGATGGAATGAAAGTCATATCCAACTCACAGGTAGGTGGATTAATCCTTCTCTTCTGCCAAGGAAGGATGGCAAAAGACAGCAGTAAGGGTGGCTTAAGATAAACTTGTGAGCACAGAGGCAGGCTTGAGAGGGAGGGGAGTCATCTCCCCTCCTGAGTTTGAAAATAAAATGTTTCCCTCATCCTCAGAGTCCATGCAGGAATTTGTGTCACCTCTATCTCCCCACTCAGTGACCATCCTAGCTTTCCAGCCTTCTCTCTTTTTATTCTTGGCCCCTAATCTTCACCAGCCCAGCGCGTGCAGCCTTCACATCCATGCCCATGCTTTTGCATGTGGTGTCCTGCTCACTTCTTCTCTCTGACAATCCATGTTCTCTTTCGCCAAGGTCCTCACAACACTTCTTCTTCCAATGTCTTCATGGGTGAACTCTGTGCACAACCTCTTCCTTGTCACTCTTCAAGTTGCTACCTATAGTTTGGACTTGTGAAAATATCTCATGAGGCACATTTGCAAATGTCTTTATGTGACTGTATTTTCTTTTCACCTACAGTTTGGACCCCTGGAGTTCAGGGATCAAGTCTCCTTGGCCCTTGGCATATTCTCAGGCACCAGCAGATTCCACCTGGCATAGGTGAGTCACATGGGTTGACTCACAAAGGAAGAGACAGTCATTAAGGCAGATGGTTTTTGGTCTACACTGCTCAGGGGCTGTCTTGACATGAGTACAGGCACGTTTGCCCGCTCCATTGACCTACAGCCACCAGCACACAAAGAAATATAAAGCTGCTTTCTGTGTGGTGGGGACTGGCTTTTTCCCAGGAACTGGCCTTTCTCCCATGGAGAGAGTTGCAAATTGTAACATTTCAAGGCTCTTGGAGCGTCGTAGCACAGGATGGACTGGCCATCTGTGCCGGGCTAGGACGATAACCAAAGAGAACAATGCACGTACACAATTACTGGGCTGGGATATTAGCCAGGGGGCTCAATGCACGCACGCCACTGATAACCATTTGTGCGTGGAAACACTAAATGCTTGCTCTGCGAACTCTGTAATTGCTTACTCAAAAAATTATTGATGGTATAAAAACTGCTGGAAACTGAGACCTAGTGAGAGTTCCACCTATGGAAGGGACGTCTTGCCCAGGACGTGTGATCCTTGCCCAGCCGCGTTGATTGACAGGACTCTCCCGGCAGTGGGGTGTGAATATTGTGAGTAATTGATTTGATGTGAAGTAATTGATTTGATGTGAAGTAACTGATCTGATGTGTTCTCTTTTCAGTCAACCTGGTGTTTCTCTTTCCGGTTGATTTGTGTCATTTCTCTTCCGCTGATATGGATGTTTTCCCTTTCCAGTCGAGCTGATGTTTTTTCCCTCTTAATATTTGACAATACTATTCGGATCTGTTTGCAGACTATCGGCTTTACTATCCTCTATATAATAAAATATACCTTCAGTCCATTTGTTTGGAGTGGAAAGTGTCTTTTACGTCTCCGATCGAATCCCCGAACCTCTCGTAACAGGGGCAGAAAGAATGGATTGGATAATTTCACATCAACCTCCCCCCGAGCCCAAAGCATTGCTCCCGAACCTTCCTCATTACATACTTTCCTTCGTTTTTCTCCAAGGAACTCATACTGAAAATTCCTGTGCCACCATTGTGCTTTTGTCACACAGGCGGTGAAGCACACACACACTGAGAGAGAGGGAGAAGCACATTGCTCTCGGAGCTGCAGGCACTCATCTTTAGCTGGTTCCCGGGGGATGTCAGGGGCTGCAGGGGCTGCACATACTCTTCCACTGCCCAACCAGCCTGAAGTCTCCAAGGTCAACAGGCATTTCTGGGGTAACTTGTAAAGTGCTACCCAAAGGCATCAGCATTGGATACTCCCACCTCAGAGGAATTCCTGTGCAGTAAAGAATTAGCCAGCATCCTCTCCTAGCATGCAGAGACGTATAGAATGAGAGTTGGTTGTGAAGGAGCCACCAGTTCAATGCAGGCCCTGTGAGAACAGTGCTCACACGAGTGCCATCCATTTGGAGAGGCAGTGGATGGGCTCTGGTGGATGTATCTTCATTATGCTCTTTCAGAGAGCCAGCCCAAACTTAGAGTTTGACAGAGATTGAGTTACGAAAAGATTGTAATGGAAGAAAAAGTGATAAGGCTGTTTCTTAAAGATGGTGCTCCACGCCCATGGGCATCAAACCTGTGCTTCCTTCCCCAGCATGGGCGGGCTGCACAGTGTCGTCCACAACCTCTCCTGGCTCCTCTGGCGAACAAACAGCACCTGTTTGTTCTGTTCGGGGGAACCCATTTTAAGGAAAACTATTTACAATTTCTAAATAAGGCCAAAAAGTGGCCAACATGTCCTTCCAATGTCATATGGGGGCACTGGCACAATAAGGATTAATTATTTATTAGGGCACTTGGTTTGACTATTGTTTACTATTACTTGAAGGTCCCAGACTTAGTGCACTTGCATATTTAACTTGTAGATTTTGTCCAACAGAGTTGCGAATAATTTCTGTCTAATGGAGAAAATAGTCTCAAAGGTATGGTGTCCCAAAAGGTGGGACATTAACCACTTCATATATAAGCTGGTAATCTTATCCCAACATTGCTATATTAAGCTGCCTCGATGTACCTAACTTTTCAAATGCTCTTTGAACCACTCTTTACCATATTATTGATTCCCTCAAGAACTAATGGGTTGAATAAAATCTTTGACACAAGTTCATTTATATTTGAATGATTCATGTTTAAATTTTTTAAAAATTATACTTTGTTCACGTTTTAAAAATTATGAGAAACTAAAAACACATTTATTATTGTTTTAAAAATTATACCTTGACAAGTCATTAGCCTAGAAACAGCTTTTCTGGAAAGTGCCCTGACCCTGGCCCTAAATGAGCAGTAACTGGCAGGACCATCCGCCCGGCCTCCTCAGCACCGTGCACTACTCACTGTCGTGATGAGCCCCAGTCCATCCCTGATGGAGCCCAGATAAAATGGGATCATCTGGAAAACATTGCCAGAAAAATCAGCTTCAACAGTGTCTTCTCCCAAATACTAGAGGTCCTTGTAGGAGACCCTTCTGCCTTCCTCTTTGTCCTTTCAGGATTAGGTTTCTAAATGTCTAAGTAAAAATGACAATGTCATTACAAAGACTTTTAAAAAGGAACATTCACAGCCTTAGTTGTGAGAACATCCACTCACTGCTGTACTTACATCATTGGGCCTAGGAACTAGTAAGGATGCAAATCCCCAGCTAAAATTGAGCAGCTATGTTCCCGTCACAGGGCCCAAGAGGGCAAATGGTGGCCCCCTCTGAAGTTTGAAACTAAGAATCAAGCTGTTTTCAGTAATTGCCTGAGGGAGAAATAGGCGGGTAACGTGGTTCAGAGTTGACCTCTGGTGACTACTAAAATGTCTGTCCAATAGTGGGCTGGGGGAGGGGAGGGGCTGCTGGGAGGTAGAGAAGCCTGCAGTGGATTTGGTGGCCAGCCAGGGCCCTTCCACGGCACATGGGCCACTGTCCTCAACAAGCACAGTTGGGACAACACACCAACTCCCAGGAGGAAAACGGAGGCGGCAACAAAGAGACTAGAAACAGAGGTGAGCTCCTCCACAGACGGAAGAACACGGTGAGACCTCAGGGATCATCTCGCCCAAGGCCCTCACTGCGCAATCCAGAACCAGAAGCCCCGGACTGTGAGGGACTCCAGTGACCTAACAGGGAGGCAGAGCTTCTAGGACACCACACATCCTACGGCCGAGTGCAGCTCTGAGAACCTGCCCCAGATGGGCCGAGAGCTAGTCATGGACACAGTGTCCCTGTTGAGACTCGGTTCTGAAGTCTGCAAGGGACGCTCCACAGGGCCCCACTCCCATTGCTCTGTGCACTGTTTCCATCTTGTCCATCTTGGCATCTGATATGCAGAAATTCATTGTTACAAAAAATGCTTCGGTGAATGTGTTCTGTGCATTTGTGTAATTATGTCCTTAGAACAGAAGAAGATTGCCGGATAACAGGGAACATGCATTTAAGGTTTTGATGGCTACCCTGCAAAAATGCTGTGCCTATCAGTACTTCTAGAAGCAGAGTACAATGGTGCCCATCTCTGTACACGCTTTTTAATAAACATTGATGTTGCAAATCTTTTGCATTTTGCTAAATTTATTTTACTGCACCCTTTCCTATCCTGGTGAAGTTGTGCATCTTTTCATGTTTATGGTCTGCTTGTATTTCAGGTCTGTGAGTTGTCTGTTCTGTCTCATGCTTATATTTATACTCGACTGTTTGCCTTTTCTTATCCATTTGTAGGCATTCTTTAGATATTTTGGATATTGACCAGAATTATTGTCTGTAATCATTGAGGCAGATATTTTACCCATTGCTTGTGTTTTTACTTTATTTATGGTATCTTTCATCTTAGAGAGATGAAAATTTAATGTAGATAAATATGCCAATAATTTATTTTATAGCTTCTGGGGTCTGTGTCATGATTGAACATAAATTTAGTTTTAAATGATTAACATATGGTACAAATATTTCTAGGATCTTCTTCTAATAATTCTATAGGTTTTGTTTCGTTTATATTCATTAGGAGTGTGTGTGTGGTGGGGGAATATAAAGTCTCCCATGCGAAGCAAATATCATATCGCCTGTTAGAGAAAACCCCAGTTTCCCCGACTGAAGCGGCCTCTTCATACTTACTGCATTTCCGTACATTGTTAGGTCTGTTTCTACAGGCTCTGTTCTGTTCCATTGACCTACTTATCTCTTCCCATATCAGTAACACACTGTTTTAGTGACAATTTGATATCTGAAGGGCATCTCACTTCTGATTATACTTCCTTTTCTAAAGTGTTTGAGCTATATTTACGTATTTGCTCCTCCATATGAACTTCAGAATCATCTCCTGTATTTTTCAAAATCAATATCTTGGGGTTTGGATTGGAGTAACTGACACCTTATAACATGTTAGTCTCCCACCCAAGAATATAGTCCACTTTTTGTCATTCAACACAGTCTTTTAGTTTTCTTCTTCAGCCACATTAGTTGTTGAGACTTTTTTCCTGGATTTTATTTCACAGATTGTGTGCTATTATGAAAGGGATTTTAAAGAGTGTTCTAATTTGTTATTGCTAGTGTCTGGGGAAAATCATTGCCCTGTTGTTTATATCTTGTACCTGATCACCCTTTAAAGCTCTCTTATCAGTTCGAATAGTTTTTCGGTTTATTCTCTTGGGTTTTCTAGGCAAACAATTTTATCATCTGCAAGAAATACATTCTTTCTTTTGTATTTCAATATTTATGCTTTTAAAAATTGCATTGTTGGGGTTCTCAAGAACACTTGTAAGTAATAGCATTGATAGCAGACATTCTTGTGTTATTCTGGATTTTAAAGCTAATGCTGCTGGTGTTTTTAATATTAACTGTGGTGTTTGCTACATGTTTTCTAAAAGATACACTATCGAGTCTTTTCCTTCTATTCCTAGGTTACTGAAAGGAATTTAAAAATATGGAATGGTTGTCTAATTTATCAATTGCTTGTTAAACATCTATTAACTTGATAGTTAATAATTTTTGTCCTTAGTGAAATGAGTTTCATTAATAGAATTCCCAATGCTGAACCATTCTTGTATTCCTCCAATAAATTCTACTCAGTCATGGGTATTACTCTTTTAATATTCTGCTGTTTGTATACTAATATTTAATTTAGGGTTTGTCTTCCATATTCATGAATGAGATAGGTATATAATTTTCTTTCATTTATCTTTCTTTTTTTCTCCCTCAGTGTTTTCTTTATCCAATTTGGAATAAAGATTGTGCAGTCATCTTAGAAAAAGTAAGAAAGCTTTCCATCTTCTCTGCTAAGTTTTTTAAATATCACAGAACTGTTTGTTTGATCGAGTAACTTAGAGAACCATCTGGACAAGCCCTTTGGGAGAAGCAGATGTGTAACCACTGTAGAAGTGTATTCTATTCAGGTTCTCTGCCTAGACAAACTTGCCAATTTTGATCATTTAGTTTTTCTGGAAATTATTCATTTCATTTATGTTTTCATATATTGTTCATATTTATTGGTTTAAACTATGCATGATAATCTCATAATTTTTAGCCTCTATATCTGGTGGTATATTCCTTTTATTGTTTATGATATTACTTATGTGTTCCTCCTTTTCTTCCTCCCTTCTTTCCTTCTTTCTTTTGAAGTCTTGCTAAAAATAGTTTATTTTTTTACCATTTGAAAGAAAAAGCTATTGTTTTTATTTAACAAATCTATGTATTTTCCTAGTTCTTTGATATCTGCTTTTGTCTTTTAGATTTTTCCTTCTACTCTTTTAGAGGTCATTTTATTATTCTGTTTTGGCATCTGATTGACATGCCTATGGCCTCATTTCCTTTGTGTCACTCTAACAAATTCTCTCTAACAGAGTCTTTAAGGTTCATCCTTATTCACTGTGTATCCCCTAGAGCCCATCCCATGTAAGGTTTATTTATTATTGTTTATTTCCAAGTAGTCTGTCATTTTAGTTTCATTTTCCTCTTAATGAAAGAATGACTTAGAAGAATACTTTTTGTGTGCTTGATCACATCCCTTTGTTACAAGCCTTCTCTGTGATCTTGTTTTAGATATATCTCTAGATAAATAAGTGTCTATATATAAAGCATTTAGAACGGTGTCTGGTATATAGTTAGTGTTTGCTCCTTTCATCCTTACTGTAATCTATTATAAGAAGCATAAGACTTTTTTTCTGCCACAAGATAAAGTTTCCATATTTTAATAGGAGAATGTAATTTGTCACATTTTTTGTGGTTACTGATTTGCTCTGACTTCTTCTTCTCCTAACTTTATGTTCCTATGAAAAGTGATTTCTTTTTGTTGTATGTTTTCTTTTCTGACTGGGTGGATTGTACAGTTTTCTTTCTCTGTGTGCCCTCTAGTGGTTTGAAAGTTCTATAACCTAATCCATTCCCCTTAGAAATCCATGAACCTGCATTTTTTCTCAGTGGCTAGACGTGCTGGTCACTTCTGAATGAGACACAATGTTGAGTTTGCTTTCACATCTCTTCCTTCCTTTCTACTCTTCCCTCCAAACTCCCAGGTTTGGCGGAAATCGTCTGGACGTTTTGTTTCAGATGCTTTTACATACGATTTTTCCTTCTTCTATTCTAGAAAGTATTTTCTAGAAATATTAGAAATCACAGATGCATTAGCAGCAGTTATCATAACAATCACCACTTTTGGCAACTTTGTGGCTCCTCACTGTTTCTTGTGTGACATGTCTCATCGCTTTCTCTTTTCTTGGGGTCATTTTGCTTGAAATATCCTCCAGTATTTTATCTCATTAAATGTCCTTCGGTAGTCTAATTTCTCTGATTCCCTTCATTTCTGAAGATTTTCTTGTACTTTCTTAGTTGAAAGATAATTGTTCAAAAATGTAAATATGACCATGGGAGGCAATGGGATTGTAACAGAGTCATGTGGGAACGGACGTAGAGGGTGGTGTAAATGAGTTAATCCTGATCCCTCAGCGCAGGGAGTCAATAGAGGGTGATGGTGATATAAACACAGGATTCAGACATCAGAAAGTAACCACAGAAAAACCAAACCCAAAGTCACAAAGTTCTCCCTCGGGCAACAAGACTGGGGTGGGGAGGGAAGAGATGAAGAAGGGAGGGAGATTAGGGGGCTGTTGCTTTTTATTACAATGCTTTTTGTTCAGTTTTACTCTTTAAACATGAACCTGCTTTACTTTGATGAGAATATATGTATTTTAAATATAAGGGGCTTTTTAGTTCTGACCAGATCTGAGATGTAAAGTCAGGTTTTATGTGAGTAATTCAGCTATTTTTTTGGCCATATAAAGAGAGATTAAACCACATAGGAGCTCACAAAATGAATCTCTCTTTCTCCTGCTATGTCTCACACACACACACACACACACACACACACACACACACCCTCTATGTGTGGGTGAGTGGCTATGTGCATGTGTGTAGCCAGGCCCTCCCTGGTTGTCCCAGCCCCTCGCTCGCTCTCTCTCTCCTTTCCTACAAGGAGGTAAATTTCTGATATCTCCTTCCACAGTGTCCTCTGGGCTGACCACTTTGTTTCTAGACAACAACCCCTTGACCCAGCCCACCACGTATCCCTCATGATGGTCCTCTGCCAGTTCTTGGCTTCATATTTCTTACTCCCTTCAGGACACACAGGAACCAGCCCTCACATGTGCCACTCACCAAGTGCTCTGAGACCCCCTGCTCCCTCTGGCCCCCTGGACTCAGTCCATCTTCTGCAACCCAGTCTGTTTCCTCTCCTTAAGGCTCCTCAGGAGACATGCCTCCTCCCCAGGCACAGTCGGTGGGCCTCGCTCCTGACTCAGGACCTACAGTGCTGCTCCCCACCACTGTCCTGAGGTGGGAAAGCTCAGAAGGCTGCCGCAGAAGGCAAGGTCTCCTGAGCCTCCAGCAGCCGAGGTCTGCAGTGGTTGGACACTGACACCATCCTGGGCTCCAGTAATAGCCACTGGGGCCTGCAGTCCTTTCCATGGCTGCTGGTTTTGCTTTATTCATTTTTATTATGAAAAGCATGTGGTGGTTGGGATTTTTGGAGGAGATGCACATTAGCACCCATTTTTCTAATCTGACTACCATGTTGCATTGATGTTAACTTTTTCACCTATTCATATGAAGTTTTGACAAAGATTCCTTGACAAAAATCAGGTTCCTTTGAGCCCTATTCTTCACTACCATCAACCTTGGCCTATAAAGACTGTAGTTTCCCAGCACAAATGATTTCTTTTACCACCCTACCTAAGAGACTTGAACAAACTCTAGCATCATTTCTAACAACTCAAGGCTGTGTCCCTGGGATGACCCATTCTCCTTTGAAGTTCCTACCTGGGAAAACTCAGAGCTCACAAAGGAATTTACCATTTGTGTCAGCCAACACTTGAAGATAGGGTCCCTGTCTCCCAGTCTCTCTAGGAGAGTGGGAGCCAGTGTCCACAAGCAGTTAGCAAACCCAGATAGCCTAGTCATATGGACCAATCCTCCTTCCTGCTTTTTGTAAATTTCCACTTCCCTGCTTTCTCTCCCCATTCCCTCATCCTCCCTTTAAAACATGTAGTTACCTCTGCACTAGTTGAATTTGGGCTGAACTTACACTAGACTCTCTTCTGTCAACTTAAAAAGGAAATTTGCCTGTTATTTTATCTCAAAATGAATTTATTTGGGAATAGCCAAAAGAATTGCAATTTGGAATCTGCATGCTATGGCAAACCGTAGGCAAATCCAGAAAACACAAAAGGCGAACTACATTTATAGAGAAAATGGGGGCAGTAGGGAGGGGCTATTGTAAAGGAAAGTCCATTAGGGGAGAGTAACAGTTCAGGGCAGCGATGGCTTCTCATTGGCTGAGCTGTGGCATTTCTCATTGGCTGGGCTGTTGCCAGGTGGGGAGAGAAATGTTCCTTCAATAGTAAAGTAGTTTTACTTGCTGTCCAATATGCAAACATCTCTTCCTGTTTGGTTTAATTGAGGATGTGTGATAGGGTGTGAGAGCTCCCCCTACAGGCCTTAACACCAATTGTGTTAAGATTTCTACTATTAATTTCCACACTTCCATACTGCAATAGTTATTACTGAATAAAATCTGTCTTGGTTGCTTGGGCTTCTTATGAACCCATGCAGAAGCTCCCTGATGGGCATCTGAAACCATCAATTCATGGCCTAAAATGAAAATACCCACTACCTGAGAACCTAGAACTTGCCCTTTCAAAGCCGCCTTTCCCTCTATCCCCTCAGTCTAGCCACGCTGCCGTCTCTTACCATAAATCCTCCCTCTGGACCCCCAGGACATCCGGCTTACCTCAGAGTGCTCCTTGGACCCTCACACTAGCTGAATAACCCATACCTTTGCAGGCCTCTTAGAGCCACTGCTCCATGCCACTGTTATCAAAAGGAGAAAACATCACAGTGGAAGGCCCAACTCCTACATTATACAGACAGGAAACTCAGCCACACAGGCACATCCCCAATTCTGTGCACAGAGGATTCAAAAGAGCATAATATCTGTAGCACATCTTTCTGGAACATCAATTTTACTATAAGATTTGGAAGAAACAAAGCTATTTAGAGTTCTAGGCAGCTCCCACAAATCCATCAGTGTCGGCTACAAGATCAAAACTGTCCTCAGATAGCAGAGAGGAAACTGGCACCAGCAGCTGAAATGGGAAAAATGGCTCTCAAGAAGAATAGATGATCCACCCATGCCCTTGAATTCTCCTGAAACCTCTTTTTTGAGCTGTAGGAAGATTACTGTACCCTATGATAGACTACCAGAAATGCTTGTGACTCCTACTCTTCAGCAACCAAATGCTCTTTTGGACTCTTGAAGCTTGGAGGCTGAACACAACAGAAACCTGCTCCTGCACATGGAGCTGCTGTGAATGCAGAACCAGAGTCAGCTGTTGAAAGTCCTTGGTGAAGCTAACTCCCTTCCAGCTCTTCCCTAAGGCCGAGGAGTAATGAGTCCTTCCCCTATGGGGTCATTCCACTGTGTCCTCTCAGTTGGCTAGCAGGAAACCCTGAACCATCTCCTCTCACCCATAAACACGGAAGAAAAGAGGGACAAGAGTAGGAGAAGGGAGAAGGAAAAACAACTTAGTCTCTGAAGTTTTGCCCAGGTGAGGGTGGAGGGGCTGGCCTGCACCTAGGTCCAATGGACCTCTCCTCTTATCTTCCAGGTGGATCCTGGCCATCCTTTAAGCTCAGCAGTTATTTTGGACACAATGCTTTTGAAGGCCATGGAGGTGCCAGATAGCATCTTAGTCTGAAAACCATGGAGAGAATGTCACAGTATTTGTACACCTCCATCCTCCACTGTACAAAGTCCTCTCAGCTGGGCTTGCCATGCACAAACAGCAGCATATATTTCTTGCACTGCTTCTACCCACACTATTTGTGTCCCACACCTGGTCGACTTCCTGCACCATGTTGTTGGGCTCCATGGAGCTTATGATATTCATGCTCCACAAAGTACAGGAAGCATGGCTTGAATTCCCCACACTGTTTCTTGTCTTAGCTGACCACCACTGGATGTTTGATAGCTTCACTCTCTTTGAGCTTCCTGCCTGGTCTTTCCAGCTGACCTGAAACACAGATGTCTTCCTATGAAGGCCACTGATTTTCTGAAAAGTGATGCTGATGAACTTCAGCCCTGACTCCTGGCCCTCCCCAGGCTGTTGATTTTCTGTGTTGCTTCTCTTATAGTAGCCAGCCCTGGTGGGCTAGTGGTTAAGATTTGGTGCACCACCATGGCTCATGTTTGTTTCCCAGTCAGGGAACCCAGCACCCATCTGTCAATTGTCATACTGTGGTGGCTGGGTGTTGCTGCAATCCTGAAAGCTATGCCACCAGTATTTCAAATATCAACAGGGTCACGCATGATGGACAGGCTTCAGCAAAGCTTCTAGATGAAGAGAAACTAGGGTGAAGGGCCTGGCCACCCACCTCTGAAAAAATTGGCCATGAAAACCCTATGAACAGCAGTGGAGCATTGACTGATATAGCTCCAGAAGGCGAGAGTAGGGTGTAAAAAGACCAAGCAGGGTTCTGCTCTGCTGTACACAGGGTTACTAGGAGTCGGAATCCATTCAACATCACTAACAAACTCTTATAGTAGGAATTAAAGGTGGAAATGGCTTAAACTCTCTGCTTTGGGTTTGCAGACACCCTATGCTGTGGCGTGCAGGATGGGAAGGACTGCAGCTGTTGGCTGGCCCAGCTGATGGCAGGGGTTCTATGGTGATGGTGTAGCCCTCCAGCTCCAGTCTTTTGTAGCCCAGGAGCAGAGAAGTGGCCATCACTTCATCATACTCCTGGCCCATCAATGAGTCCTGGATCTCATCTCATGTGTAGCCCATAGACACCATTGTGGAAATTAATTACTGGAAACCTCGTTACAATGGAGTCAGGAGGTCAAAGTGGGAGCTCTCACACCCTATGTTGATAGCAGAGCCCAACAGGAAGAAAAGAAACTTCCTTTCTTGACTGGCAAGAAGCTCAGCCAGTGAGACTGTCACAACTCAGCCACTACACTTCACACTCCCAGTCTCCTCCAACGGACTCTTTGTGTACAACAGACCGCCCAACTTCTTCTTCCCCTCTATACAAGCTTCTCCTCCCTCTGCTGCTGGAGTCTTCAACATGGCTTGCCATGGTTGCAGACCTCAAATTGTAATTCTTTGCTGATTGCGAATAAACTCATTTTTGCTGGAGACATAACTGGCTGCCTCTTTGGATAAGGTCAATGCCATCAACTCAGCCAGGGGTCCCTACAGTCAGGAGGTGGCTTGATATGAGGCTTCAGTTCCTCTTCATGGTCCCTGTTCATCTGCGGGTCATTCGCAATTTCTGCTAAAGTGCCTCTCTCACTGGGGTTGAGGATCAGCAATTTCTTGAGCAGATTTTCACACTCCATGAATATGAAGAAAGAAATATGGTATATTCTGTTCAGTACCCATTAGTGCAGCTCCCTGAAGTTCTGTCCATTGAAAGGCAGGGACCCAGTGAACGTGTAAGAAGATGACTG